>NW_016167678.1:0-14291 GCF_001687245.7 Rhagoletis zephyria
ATAAGTTGGTTAGTTTTAACAATTGATAATTTTTCACTGCAGGGCAGTGTTGTGCACTCAACGTCGACGCAAATGGCACAACCGTTGCATGTTTACTTGCAGTTCGTGTCAACGACGTCGCTTCCGTAGTAGTTGGTTTCAATGCTGTTATCTTTTTTTGCCTGCAACACCACGTTCCAGCGGCTAGAGGGCGCCCTTGTACACTTCATGCTTCGTCTAGCCATTTTGGCAGTTGTTTGCCCTTTTTTTTTGCATATTTTCTCTGTGCATTTTTGTAAGTGTATGTGTGTGTGTGTGTTTTCGGGCTAGCCTGCTTCTTTCGTTGTCCTTGCCGGCATGCTGTTGCTGTGCACCATTGTTGCATGCCACAAATGTCATTTCACATGAGTGTTTCATAAGTTATTATTTTTTTTTGCAATTTTCTCGATGCCATAGTGTGGGTGCATTGCACTCTTCAATGCGGTAAAATGCAGTGTTTTGTTGTAAGCTTTTTCATGTATTTCCCTCCAGCACTATTCGGTAGGAGGCACATAAAAATCTTTCGTGTTACTTGATTGTTAAGAAATAAAAAGAGTTTGAAAATTGATTACAATTGATGGTAAATTTTTTACTAACTTTGTATGAATGTCAATTTGTATTCCTTTTACTTTGAGTTTAATCCTTAGGAAATGGATTTTGAATAATTGCATACCATTTTTATAGTCTGCCGCTTAAGTTTGGAACTTAAAAAGCTTTCACTTTTTCATCGCTGGTTTCATCATTTAGCAAAATTTATTAGCAGTTAGAGAATATGGATGCGGTAA
Source organism: Rhagoletis zephyria (assembly GCF_001687245.7). Taxonomy (NCBI): domain Eukaryota; kingdom Metazoa; phylum Arthropoda; class Insecta; order Diptera; family Tephritidae; genus Rhagoletis; species Rhagoletis zephyria. The sequence continues at coordinate 804 of NW_016167678.1, forward strand.
AGAGAAGCATTCAAATTACTTAACGGTGCCACTATTTTGTCGGGTATTATGTACAGTGGCGAAAATGTAAGTAGGGCAGAGACATGTTAGCATTATTTGGCTATTTCCCTTTCGTTTGCTTAATGTTTATTATTTTTTTTTTATGAAAGTTTAGCTCGTTATCTAACAAAACCTATGTATGTAAGTAAAAATTTCAAACTTTATACAAAGATTTGGAAAATTCGACAAAGTTTCATCAAACGTTTGAGCTTTTTTTACTTATACCGAATTTCCACTAGGCATTGAAATGACAAAAAATTGGAGAAATTTGGAAAATGCCATGTGGAAATGAATTTAATGACTATTTTTCTTAACGTAATGACACGAATTTTTTTTAATGCCCAACTTTGCCGTTAAAATTTTTGTCATTTTTGCCTGGAGGAAATCCAGCATCAGATTTCTTAGAAACATTCTGAGTATTTTTGTAGCTGTTTTAATTTTCGTAGAATAAAGTTCAAGTTTGAAATAGCTAAGATTTTTTTTGAAAGATGCTACTCATTTTCCCCATACAAAAAAAAATTTCGAACATAAATGTTCTACAAAGTTAGAAATTTTGATTTACATACATCTTTTTTTTAGAGGTAAAAAGGATTATCAGGAGGGGTATCAATCAACACGTTTTAGCGCCAATAACAATAGTCCGAAAGCGTAAATATCTTTTTTAATTAATATGAAAGTTATTTGCAAAAGAAAAGTTAACAATTTTTAAAATTCGTCGAAATTTAGAAATTTTAATTTACATGGTTTAAAAAAAAAAATTCTAATACCATGTTCGGACTGACACCGAAAACATATTTTCGTTGCTAAAACTGGTTTTCGACCTAAAGCTTATTAATTAATTAATTATGTTTCCATCCTTGTAAAATCTGTCAAACGAAAACCAGTTTTCGCTGAAAACTTATTGAAAACTTACGTTCCATTCATGCCAATCGGTGTCTGCACTAGTTTTTTAGTAGTATTTATCGAATTGGAAGTCATATTCCATCATCTTTAATATGCCAGTTCGGATTTATTGTTAATTGGCTGGCCAAATGAAAATAAAAGTAAAAAAATTTTGTTAATGATGATTTTTTGTAGCAAACCTGTAATCAAAGGATGTAAGAAATGTCAACGAAAACATTAACAGCCGATGCGAACAGGTTTCAGCCCACAATCTTAAAACTCGTTTTCAAAGTGATTTCGTTGTCGGTCCGAACATAGTATAAGCAAAGCAAAATAACCAAAACTTACTAAAATGTCTCTTCCCTATTTAAATTATCGCCACCGTATGTAAATAGCATACATTTTTGCCCACTCAATCTGTTGACAATTCGCTGGGTGTGTTTGCAATTTTTCCTCTAAGTGCCTCTTCTTTTTTTTGGCTACCGTCAGCCTAACCCAAATTCACCAAAAGTCGAGTAGCTATCCTGCTATTCATTTTGTCATATCTTTTGTCATAATCTTCCATTCATTTTCACTGCAGAGGTTCTTCAACTTTTGAACTGCCGTGCTTTATATAGTAGAATGCAACACTGTAGGGAAGTGACATTAGTTAAGGCGGCGACAGCCTAATGACAGTTATTCGAAGCTACTGAAAGAGCAGCAGGAGTACTGTCAATCCTTCTTGCTCAGCGTAATTGTGTAGCGCATAATATGGCAATTCATTTAAAGTTTGCGTGTCGTTAGTAAAAAAGAAAAAATTATGCAAATGTATTTAGAAAACAATTCGCTCGAGGCTTGAGTCATCACAGCACATGCACTGCTATGTTTCTTCGGTGCGAACTTCCTGGAAGCGCCAACATTCAGGTGAGTAGGACTGGCTACTGTATAGGACTCGCAATATTTGCACAAACTGTAGTGGGAAGGAGTTGTTGTAAGGATGGCGCAAAGTGAAGCTTGTGCAAACACATGATACTGAAATTGGATAAATTGGGTGTGCTTGGCGCCAGCTAGGATAATATACATAGATAGATAGGGTAGTTCAAAAATGCATGTGAAAAAGTAAAGTCGGAATTTTTATGCTCTCTCCCCATAGGATTGTTCTATACCGAAAAAATAGAACCCTTTTTTTGTTTTGAAATCAAAAAATATTTAGAGGTCGCTCAAAGCGCCCAAAGTCCTGCATGTATTTTATATGGGGGAAAACAACTTTTCGTAGAAATGGTATAGAATTCTTAAAAATCAATATTTTTCTATCGGAAAACTCTGCTTATCTGCAGGAGATTCACAGTAATAATACCCAATTGTTTAGTTAACCATTTTTTCCCCGCAACTATAATTTATATGTCAGCCAAAAAGCCACAGAAACCCGAAAAATGCAATAGGGGGGAACAATAAAAAATCGTTAGTATTAAAAAATGGTTAAATAAACAATAGGGTATTATTATTGAAAGTCTCCTGAAGACAACCAGTGGTTTTCGATCGAAAAATATCGATTTTCAAGAATTCTATACCATTTCTACGAAAATTTGTTTTTTTTTGTCATATAAAAATGCATGCGCTTTGAGCGACCTCTGATATTTTCTGAACTCAAAATAAAAAAATAGGGGTATACTTTTTTCGATATAGAACAATCCTATGGTCACCCCCTTTACATTACAATTCCGACTTTACAACTTTACTGATTTTGGACCACCCTTATGTAGATACATACATGCATACAGTAAATCGTCCAAACAAAGCGAAGTAATATGGTTTTACATACAAAGTGGGCATACCAAATGTGAGCAAAGTGTTAACAGTCTGTTGGAGAGAAAAGTGGAAAAATGTTTATTGTGTGGCATACTTTATGGTAGCTCTACACCAACCCAACTATTTTTCATGCACGTAATATACTTTGTATTCTGATATCGCAACTATTAGTGCACTAAGTGCAATTTAGTTCGGTATAGTCCGCATTCCCTATTGTTGTATGTAGCTTCTTTAACCCCTTTCATTGTTTTTTGTTGTGTCCTTAATGGCATTTAAGTAAATGTTCAAATTGGAGTTAAAATCTTCATTTACATTTTAATGGACGTTGTTATAGTGCATTGGCTTTGTTTTTTTGGTTTCTCTATTACTCGTTTGTTTGCTTGGCCACTGCGGAAGTGGGTCCTTAAAAGTAAACTACTTTGATCCTTTTGGCAGATATGCATACATATGTATGGAGTAGTTGGTGCATATGTAGTCCAAGCGAATGAGGGCGCTTCTCAGTAGAGCCATAAACATAACATGATTTTTTTTTTATTGTTGTAAGTTTTTATTGTTGTGTGTGCCTGTTTTTCACTTTGTGACACGTCCTTTTTAATAGTGGTTGCTTATTTACTTGAAGGATCATAATAACATTATCATATCTCAGTATCGCTTGTTGGACGAGCGTAATATTTAAAAAAAAAAAAAAAACATTAAAAATTCGCAAATTTACTTCAAAAAAAAAAAAACTACTAAAAATATAGTTAATATTTTTTTTCTGCAGAAAAACAGTTTAATCTATCAACAAAGGGGAGCTCGAAGCTTTTAGTCGACTGTTTTGCAATTACATATGTGATCCCCTCAAAAAATGGCTTTCCTCAAAGTCTTAACTAGACATTTGTTTCAGTGATAAACTCTTCGTTAGACCCAAAATTCTTACCGGGCTGGGTTTCTTTCAGGTTATTTTGAAAAAATGTTTTTGGAATCACCGAGTAATTCTACATAGAAATTGGATAGTGGCGTTTGAAGAACAAAAACCAAACTAAAATTTGTGATCCACTGTATTTTGTTAATAAAATAATGAAATTCTATTTTTCGTAAATTGATTCGCTATTTTTTTATACAATCCATTCTATGTATATTTGAAATTTAGTACAATGTGAAGCATTTTTTAAGAGATCTTTAGTTTTTAAAATATGTAAGTGCCGGAATTTCTAATCTATTTCTCATTTTTTTATTTAAATTGATTTGGTAAGATATTTATTCAGTGTTTGCTTTGGCTACTGGAATGCAAACCATTTTCCTGCGTCACTTTTTATCTCAAAATTTTTTTACTTATCCAGTCAAATCTGAAATTTTAAATTTTTACTATTTACAGGCCTATTCTGCGTTGGTAACAAAAATTTTGTTACCCGTAAATAAAGTTTAAAAGTTTTTAAACCTTTCGCATTCTGCACACTGATACCGTGAAGTATGCAATACAAGATTTTATACAAATCTTCATAGCTGAATTGCTGAATAGATTAAATTGTTCCCAAGGTACTTAGAATTGTGGTTACAAGAATTAGGGTTATTTTTTGGTAACAAAATTTTCCGGTGTGAATATGGCAACATTACTTGACATGTAACCCAAAATTGAATCGCGATTAATCCCTGTTAAAAAAATCAAACCTTATCCTGTGGCTATTGTTTTGTATAGCCCTGAAATTGTACGGCTATTTAACGATTAACAGATGAGATGAGATGACAATACCAGAAGACAAATTTACTCTAGAAAGTGATTGGTTTAACGTCGAAAACGTTTTCCATAGTTTTCTTCAAGTTTTCGAAGACCGAAATGTGCGAAAATTCCATTTTGATGTAACAATGCTTGCTCACTTTTAACACTACAAGCTCATCTGATCTAAAAGTAAAATTCACTAAAAAATTTTAGCTTCCCCGGGTCGGTTCTTATACCCCTGACAGAGCAAAATTTTTATTTTTTTAACCGCAGACGCTGATCTTAATTTAAAATTAAATTTTAAAGATATGTAAATATTCTAAAATTGTAAATAACCATTCCTTTAGTAGACTTTATAAAAACAAAAAACATTTTCGTTAACTTAATCTTGTTTAACTCTCTCATATAACGTGCAATCATTGTTAAACTTCCATATAGTCAGTGCTGTAAGTCCAACCAGCTCTATAGTTGAAGTAACAAAATAAAATTTCTAGCTTGCTCAGCGACAGCGCTGGCAAAGAAGGTGTGGCAACTTGTCATAGTCACGCTGCCACATTCGCTTTTAATTAATTCATTTAAATGAAGACTTCTGCTACATTAACTAAGCACTATGTAATGGCAACATTAAGACAACATCAGCGCAAGCGTTGTAGAAAAAAAAAAAAAAAATATGGCAGTCACAGAAGTGCAATTTATTACTGGCGATATGTTAATAAGTGTTTGTGTGTCTATTTTGTGTCAACTGCAACTGTCATGCAGCTGAGACTTTCACATCTCCTTTGATTTGTGTCTTCAATAAAATTTAAACATTGTAGTTTTATAGTTTTTTTTTTATTTTGTTCTTTCCTTTTTATTCTTAAGCTCTACTTGGTCAATTGTTTGTGCAATTAATAAAATGAGTTTGAATCTTTAGTCTGTACTCATTTGTCTGATTGCCTGCATGATTGCGCATAGTTTATTTGTTTGTGCCTACTTGTCTGTTACGTATATACCTCTTTTCTTCTTTTTCACTTCAATCTGTCTGACGGGTCATTAATTTAGACAAATAAGGAAGATTTATTTAAAGCCTCACTTGAACTCGCAAACTCGCCATTAATTTTTTGATTAGTTGGCTGCACCGACAAATAAAAAAAAAAACTATCGCAGGAAATAAGTTGCTTAATCGGCATTAAATAACAAACTAAGGCAAAAATAAACCAAAACAAAATTTATTTAGTTAATAGCTTTACTTAAGTAACAGCGCTTATTTTTGTGTGTTTATTTAAAGTTCTTGTGTGCTGATTAAAGGAAACATTTTTTTTCAAGCTCCGCAAATTTATTGTCGGATTGGCCTCCGATTCTCGACGCACATTTCCCATTTATACATACAAATTATGCAAAGTTCTAAAAGTCAATTACACATGTAAATATGCGTGTGTCGTAGGCTTAACTTCTCTGGCGTTTCCCCAAATAACCTCTGCCTATTTATTTAGGTATGTGTATTTTTAACCCTTTATTGACCTCTGGCCCAATATTGCAACTAATGTCAAGCTGTTTTCAATTATAGAGCCCCATAACCAAATATATATATATATATATGTATGTATGTACATACTGCGGTGTTTGTTTTTACTTTGATACATTTACATAATTGTAAACTCAAATAACTAAATTATTTTAAAGCGTAGATGTGAGTGTTTTCGTATCTCTTTACGAAATAATACAGGCTCAAAACTGAAGATATTTTAGTCAATTTAGGACCATGACTAGCTTAGAATGATTATTCGTTACGAGGTTTCTTTGCTTGAGATTGGATAGAACAAATCCAAGCAAATTGGTTACAAAAAAATATTTACGGATCACTTAAGCCACAGTATGAGGCGTGCCAAGTAAATTATAACGATTACTTAGCATGAAATTGTAGAACGAAAGCATAAAGGCCTACCTTCTAAATGCACACAGCCTTTTGATGGAAAATTCTTATTTAAAACTCTAAATTTTTGACTTTCATATAACGAGCTTAGCGAAACTTCATTATGAAGTTGATATGTATGTATGTCTATTAGGGTGCAAAAAGTTGCGTGTTTTCCAGCGGAATTAAAAAATTTATTATATTTGAAGATTTCCGTAAAAACATTTCGCAAAAGTACTAAGATTTACTGGAGCTATACCGATTAGGAGGGTCTTACCTCCAAAAATCTCATTCTTTTGAATTCGTTGATAAGATTTTTAATTTCTTAAAAAAAAAAAAACAATTTTTAAAAACTTATTTGTTTTATAAAAACTCGATTTTTGGAGTTGTTTTCAAATCTGTCCAGCTCACGAAAATATTAAAATTTTTTCTGAACTATTTTGACGGAAGTCTTAAAATATAATAAGTTTTATAATTTCCGTGGGAAACCCGCAACTTTTTTTTGGTGAAGCGCTACTTATACCTGGGCAATCATACAGTATATGTACGGTGACCATATTTATGACGGCCAAATACGGGACAAAAAATAATTTTGCAAATTTTTTCTACAACAGTTTACAGATCTTAAAGCCTTATTCAATGATCCTAGATTTAATAGCCCTGAAACAGTGTCCTTTTAGTAACATCACAAATTTGTAGGATAATTTTCTCGAGAGCTTTACTCCGTAAAATTTGTTTAAAAAAATCGTTAAGCACTTTCCACTCGCACTTTATTATACTAAATTTTAACGAGTTACAAAACTGTAAACTAATTTTTTTTCTAAAGATTCTTATTAAAAAGTTTGGAATTTTTGTAAAACATCGCAGAATAAATTTTTATAGTTTTTTGCACAAAGTTGGAAATTTGGTTTAGTATGGTTTTTGTTAGGAAAAAGCTTACTTTCATAAAATAAGCAATACAAATTAAATAAACTAAGGAAAAATAGTCAAAACTTACTAAAATGTCGAGTCCTAGTTTCTATTTTGGTCGATTTGAATCACAGGCATTTCAGATTAGAAAATACTTAATCAACATCACTCAAAAACTCGTTCATAGGCATGCCATTTTAATGAGCTGTTAAGGCATCGAAACACCGAACACGGGACAAATACAGGACATTAAAAGAAATACAGAACATTTAGTGTCCCGTATAAAATAAATAAATTACCAGGACAGTAGGTCAAAAAAGGGCACTGTCCCGTATAATACAGGACGGATGGTCACCGTAAGTATATGCGCTGTGCTTTCCTCCGACAGCCCACAACAGTGTTCAGGGGAGAGACAGACCGAATGGTCAAACTTTTTAGATCTTTGGGAATGCCTGTGTAAATTTAAATTTCCGCAGGAAGTGTATACCGCTTTTGTTGGTGAAAAAATTAACGCCAAAAACAATCTTCATTTTCCTAGAAGTGCTACACTGCGCCATCAGCCTTCGCTTACGAAATGAGAAGAGACATTAATATCATAAATAAGTTAACTTTTTACACAGCGCATCGAAGCTTTTCCTCTCCAGGCATCTTCTGCACTAAGTTGTTGCAATTGTAAAGCAAATTGCAACCAAATTGGTTCGTATTTGGGGAGGCTGCTGAGCGTTTATTTCCCCTTGTTTATCGAATTTATCCGAGCGTTAAAAACTTTAAATTACCTGCATTTTGCTTATAATATTTTCTCTTTTTTTCACTTTCTTGCAGCTACCGATGGATCAAGAACGGCAAGAAATTCGATTGGCAAGCTTACGACAATCGCATGCTGCAGCAGCCCGGTCGGGGTACGCTCGTAATCACGTCACCCAAGGACGAAGATATGGGTCAGTATCAGTGTTTCGCTGAAAACGAATTCGGTACAGCCACATCGAACTCTGTGTTTGTGCGTAAAGCCGAACTGAATGCATTCAAAGATGAGGTGGCGAAAACGATTGAAACAAACGAAGGTGAACCGTTCTCACTGAGTTGTGAAGCACCGGATGGTTGGCCCAAGCCCATTGTGAACTGGCTGATACAACATTCATTGGATGGCACCATTAAATCGATAAACGATTCGCGCATGACACTCGATCCCGAAGGCACACTCTGGTTCTCGAATGTAACACGTGGAGATGCCTCTGACGATTTCTTCTATGCCTGTTCGGCTACCTCGGTATTCCGTAATGAATACAAAATCGGCAATAAGGTACTATTGGATGTGAAACAGACCGGCATCAGCGCCGCACAGAACAAACAACCACCAAAGAGGCAATACGTGACGCGCAAGAACGAAGTGGCGTTACGTGGTAAACGCGTTGAGCTTTATTGTATTTTTGGTGGCACCCCGCTGCCGCAAACGGTGTGGTCCAAGAATGGCGCACCCATACAGTGGAGTGATAGAGTAACGCAGGGTCATTACGGTAAATCGCTGGTCTTCAGGCAGGCAAGTTTCGACGATGAGGGCACCTACACGTGCGACGTTTCTAACGGTGTTGGCAATGCACAATCATACTCCATCAATTTGAAAATTTGGGCCACACCATATTTCACCAAAGAACCAGAGATCCAGAATGCCGCCGAAGATGAATCAGTCGAATTTGAGTGTGCGGCTGCTGGTAATCCCGAGCCCACTATTCAATGGATTCACAATGGCAAACCGATTGCACAAGCAGCACCCAATCCACGCCGTACAGTGCAGAGTAATCGCATTATCATACGCGATCTCGTCAAGGCCGATACCGGCAATTATGGCTGTAACGCTACCAACTCGCTTGGCTATGTCTACAAGGATGTGTACCTAAATGTGTTGGCACTGCCACCAGAGATCCAGGAAGCGCCGCGTAAGGAAGCGACAGTCGATGGCAAGAACGTTACATTGCGTTGTCGCGTCTTTGGTGCACCCAAGCCACAAGTCAAATGGATACACAACCATCAGGAGTTGACCGGTGGGCGTTACAACACACTACCCTCGGGAGATTTGGAGATCCAAGAAGTTGCATTCAGCGATGAGGGCGACTACACTTGCTTTGCCACTAACAAATTCGGCAGCAAATCGGCGAATGGATCGTTGACAGTCATGAAGCGCACAAGCATCATTCACGAGCCACAGAATTATGAGGTTGCCGCTGGAAAATCGGCGACATTCCGTTGTAATGAGGAGCATGACGAAAAACTAGATTTGGAGATTGAATGGTGGAAAGACGGCCAACCCATTGATTTCGAATCGGAGGCACGTTTTGTTAAGACCAATGACAATTCATTGACCATACCCAAGACTGTTGAATTGGATTCGGGCGAGTACACTTGTGTAGCGCGCACACAGTTGGACGAAGCTTCAGCTAAAGCCAATCTCATAGTACAGGACGTTCCAAACGCGCCACGCTTAGTCGGTATCGTATGCATGGCTAATAGGATAAAAGTCACCTGGGAGCCACAGGGTGACAATCGGTCTCCAATTCTATACTACACCCTCGAATTCAATACTTCCTTCACGCCCGACTCTTGGGATATCTCGTATGAGAAAGTTCCCTCCACCGAGGTTGCATTTGTCGTTGATTTAACACCCTGGGCTAACTACACCTTCCGTGTGAAAGCCATCAACAAAATCGGACCGTCGCCGCCATCTGAGAACAGTGAAGTATGCACAACGCCAGCCGATGTGCCCTACAAGAACCCTGACAATGTTCAAGGCATGGGAACTGAGCCCAATAACTTGGTTATATCATGGACGCCAATGCCAGAAATTGATCACAATGCACCGGACTTCCATTACCGCCTCTCATGGAAACGCGATATACCTGCAGCCTCCTGGGAGAGTAGAGACATCTACGATTGGCGGCAGAGTAATATGGTAATACCAGATCAGCCAACCTATGTACCATACCTGATCAAAGTAGTGGCTATAAATCAAAAAGGTGAAGCAAATGTGGCGCCCACAGAAGTTGTAGGCTATTCAGGCGAAGATCGTAAGTATCAATTTCACTAAATGCTTGTATAAGCAATGATATTTTCTAAATAAGATGATTTTTTTTTATTGAAGGTCCCTTGGAAGCTCCCACTAACTTCAGCATGGTTCAAGTCACAGCCGCTACCACAGCTATGCTGCGCTGGAATCACGTCAGCCCCGAATCAGTACGGGGTCGCTTCAAGGGCTACAAAATCCAAACTTGGACCGAGAAGGAGGGTGAGGAAGCGCTGCGCGAAATACACGTTGATGCGATTTCCGATCAGGCGCTCGTGACACAATTCAAACCCGACTCGAAGAACTTTGCGCGTGTGCTCGCCTACAATGGACGCTTTAATGGCCCACCAAGTGTGGTCATCGATTTCGATACACCGGAAGGTGTGCCATCACCAGTACAATCATTGGATGCCTACCCGCTGGGTTCATCTGCCTTCTGGTTGACATGGAAGAAACCATTGCAACCAAATGGTAAATTGACCGGCTACAAAATCTACTATGAAGAAGTGAAGGGAAGCTATGTAAGCGAGCGACGTGAACTCGAACCGCACATTACCGATCCACGACAGACGAGCACAAAAATGGCTGGTTTGCATCCAAATACAAAGTATAGAATTTCCATAACGGCGACAACAAAAATGGGCGAGGGATCAGAGTGAGTTTAATGAGAAATTGTTGAATTGCAGATACCGTACAAATATTATGTATGAAATTTATGTTTGTAGGCACTTTATTGAGAAACGTACATTACCCGAGGACTCACAGAAGCCAGCCGTACCTGCATTCGCTTGGGAGCAATTGTCATCCGATAATGGTTTTGCTAAATATCGCATAAACTGGCATCCCAGTACCGAAGGACATGCGGGCACACACTTCTACACACAATACAGGTGCGTAAGGAAATAAATTTGTAACTAAAGAATATACTTTGTGCTAGAAACTATTTCAGAAACTACTTAAATCAAATAAAGAGAACATTTAGGTTAAAATGTTGTGATTTTCAAAACCATACCATGTTTCAAACAGCACGATTTAAATATATTACAGTTAATTAAAATTTGCCTAAATTTCATCTTTTTTTTCCCCACACAGAATCAAAGGTGAGCCCAACTTCGTTAAAGTGGATCCGGAATTTACCAGAGACTTCCAAGAGATCGCTGGTCTTGACCCCGACAATGTTTACGAATTCCGTGTGGTCGCAGTTGATGGACTCCACGAAACACCCAGTGAACTAAGAGAAATCGTTGTTGAAGGACCTACTAAAGTGCCCAATCAGAATGTGGCAAATGCTGGCTGGTTCATTGGCATGATGTTGGCTTTGGCTTTCATTATTATACTTTTCATTATTATTTGCATAATACGACGCAATCGTGGTGGCAAATATGATGTACATGATCGTGAATTGGCGAACGGCCGTCGTGACTATCCGGACGAAGGTGGATTCCATGAATACTCACAGCCGTAAGTTGGAACGAATATTGAGGAAAATTATTGATCCCTCATATTTATATATTTTATTTTTTATTTGCAGTTTGGATAACAAGAGCGCTGGTCGCCAATCGGTTAGTTCGGCGAACAAGCCAGGTGTGGAAAGTGATACCGATTCCATGGCTGAATATGGTGATGGTGATACAGGTGAGTCGAAATAAAATAACAAAGTAATTAGTTGGAAAATCGCCGCGAGAACAACTTTGTCGCGATATGGCTGTAGAAACGTGTCAAGCTTCCAAAAATATGCATATGTGTGTTTGTAAATCTGTATACGTTTATATATGCGTGCACAAAAAATCGTGTTCTCGACCAGCTATCAACGTTTTTTGCATTAAATTCAATTCACTCTTTTATTTCCTATTATTTTATACATTTATGAGACATTCCAGCCCTATGCGGACACCATTTTGGCTTTTGCATCTCCGATTTTTTTCCTTATTTTTTTATGTTATAGTACCAATAGGGAGAGGCGTCCCTGATTTTTTTATTTTATTTTTTTCAACTTCAAAATTTGTAATATAAAATATTGATTGTCAAAAAACACATACTGGTCGATTTTCTTAAAAAATTTTTAAAAAAACTGCCACTTATTCCCCAACTTTTAAGCCTAGTCCGACAACGAATTTTCAAATTAATGGAAAACTAAAAAAATTTGTCCAACAAAGTCAGGGGCGCCTCTCAATTGTTACTAAATACAACATTAAAAAAATATTTACAAAAATCGGCGATACAAAATTCGAATGGTGTTCGAATTGGGCTCGAATGCCCCTTTTTACACATTTAATATGTATGTATGTACCCATGTATTTATGTATTTATTATTTTCTTCAATTTGTATAAAATGCGTGTGATTTTGAAAATGAGCACAGCGGCTGTTGTATTAAGAGGCGTTGCAAATAATTTACCCACGGTGCCTGAATTCCGAGATGATGCTGCCAACGCAGCAGCACACATACTTAAACACTAGCCATGACACTCTTTTGCAAATTACAAATTTATAGTAAATTCGTTTGAAAAAATGCTGAGGTAAAAAAAAAATACATTACAATTGCGATTTTTGGGTTAACTAACGCATGAATGAAAATTTTCGGTATTCCGTGTTTATTAACTCATAAATTTCACCTATAAATATTTTATTTACATACATACCATGCGTTTATGGTGAACTTTTTGTTTAAATTGATGGCGAAATAAATTTTTAATAAAACATTAATATTTTCTCTAATTATTTGGCATTTGTTTCTAACATATTTTTGATGGTTAAAAGTTTTTCGGCAAACTAATAAATTTCGCATTATCCTGCTTAAAATTAAAACTAAAATTCCATATATTAGATTGGACAAAAACTTAACATGCAAAAAGACTATATTCAAACTGCCTAAAAATTTTAAATGAAAAATGTAACTGGGTACTTTTTTTTACCGACTTCCAAAACAGGAGAAGGTTATCAATTCGTCGGAATATTTCTATTTTTTTTTTTTGTTTTATGTATGTTACCGCATAACTTTGGACCACGTTAACCGATTTCGATAATTCTTTCTATCGGAAAGGTAGTGTCTCACATGTGGTCCCTTACTAATTTGGTTTAGATCCAATCATTACGTCCGTCACGCTAGCTGACCCACTTCTCCAAAAACTGATAAAAATTACTCAGGAATTAGGTGCAATTTAGGTGCAATTTAGGGCCTCCAAAATTAATTTAAGTGCTCACTCGGTTTCCGAGAAAATTGCAAA
>NW_016167678.1:14316-20913 GCF_001687245.7 Rhagoletis zephyria
TAGAAATATTCCGACGAATTGATAACCTTCTCCTGTTTTGGAAGTCGGTAAAAAAAATAAACGAAAAGTACCCAGTTACATTTTTCATTTAAAATTTTTAGGCAATTTGAAGATAGTCTTTTTGCATGTTAAGTTTTTGTCCAATCTAATATATGGAATTTTAGTTTTAATTTTAAGCAGGATAATGCGAAATTTATTAGTTTGCCGAAAAACTTTTAACTATCAAAAATATGTTAGAAACAAATGCCAAATAATTAGAGAAAATATTAATGTTTTATTAAAAATTTATTTCGCCATCAATTTAAACAAAAAGTTCACCATAAACGCATGGTATGTATTAAATAAAATATTTATAGGTGAAATTTATGAGTTAATAAACACGTAATACCGAAAATTTTCATTCATGCGTTAGTTAACCCAAAAATCGCAATTGTAATGTATTTTTTTTTTTACCTTAGCATTTTTTCAAACGAATTTACTATAAATTTGTAATTTGCAAAAGAGTGTCATGGCTAGTGTTTAAGTATGTGTGCTGCTGCGTTGGCAGCATCATCTCGGAATTCAGGCACCGTGGGTAAATTATTTGCAACGCCTCTTAATACAACAGCCGCTGTGCTCATTTTCAAAATCACACGCATTTTATACAAATTGAAGAAAATAATAAATACATAAATACATGGGTACATACATACATATTAAATGTGTAAAAAGGGGCATTCCAGCCCAATTCGAACACCATTCGACTTTTGTATCGCCGATTTTAAAAAATTTTTTTTTATGTTGTATATAGTAACAATTGAGAGGCGTCCGAGCTTTGTTGGACAAAATTTGTTAGTTTTCCATTAATTTGAAAATTCGAAAAAAATATATCGCATTGCTATCCCATTATCGGACTAGCTTAAAAGTTGTGGAATGAGTGGCAGTTTTTTGAAAAAAATTTCAAAATAATCGACCAGTACGTGTTTTTTGGCAATCAATATTTTATACTAAAAATTTTGAAGCTGTATAAGAATACGGTTTCGAAATATCGATATCTCGAAAACGGATGAAAAATAATAAGAAAAAAAATCAGAGATGCAAAAGCCAAATGGTGTCCCAATAGGGCTGGAATTGTCCCATAAATGTATAAAATAATAGGAAATAAAAGAGTGAATTGAATTTAATGCAAAAAAGTTGATAGCTGGTCGAGAACACGATTTTTTGTGCACGCACATATAAACGTATACAGATTTACAAACACACATATGCATATTTTTGGAAGCTTGACACGTTTCTACAGCCATATCGCGACAAAGTTGTTCTCGCGGCGATTTTCCAACCAATTACATCGTTATTTTATTTCGACTCACCTGTATCACCATCACCATATTCAGCCATGGAATCGGTATCACTTTCCACACCTGGCTTGTTCGCCGAACTAACCGATTGGCGACCAGCGCTCTTGTTATCCAAACTGCAAATAAAAAATAAAATATATAAATATGACATCAATAATTTTCCTAAATATTCGTTCAAACTTACGGCTGTGAGTATTCATGGAATCCACCTTCGTCCGGATAGTCACGACGGCCGTTCGCCAATTCACGATCATGTACATCATATTTGCCACCACGATTGCGTCGTATTATGCAAATAATAATGAAAAGTATAATAATGAAAGCCAAAGCCAACATCATGCCAATGAACCAGCCAGCATTTGCCACATTCTGATTGGGCACTTTAGTAGGTCCTTCAACAACGATTTCTCTTAGTTCACTGGGTGTTTCGTGGAGTCCATCAACTGCGACCACGCGGAATTCGTAAACATTGTCGGGGTCAAGACCAGCGATCTCTTGGAAGTCTCTGGTAAATTCCGGATCCACTTTAACGAAGTTGGGCTCACCTTTGATTCTGTGTGGGGAAAATAAAGATGAAATTTATGCAAATTTTAATTAACTCTAATATATTTAAATCGTGCTGTTTGTAACATGGTATGGTTTTGAAAAGCACAACATTTTAACCTAAATGTTCTCTTTATTTGATTTAAGTAGTTTCTGAAATAGTTTCTAGCACAAAGTATATTCTTTAGTTATAAATTTATTTCCTTACGCACCTGTATTGTGTGTAGAAGTGTGTGCCCGCATGCCCTTCGGTGCTGGGATGCCAGTTTATGCGATATTTAGCAAAACCATTATCGGATGGCAATTGCTCCCAAGCGAATGCAGGTACGGCTGGCTTCTGTGAGTCCTCTGGTAATGTACGTTTCTCAATAAAGTGCCTACAAACATAAATTTCATACATAATATTCGTAGGGTATTCAACAATTTCTCATCAAACTCACTCTGATCCCTCGCCCATTTTTGTTGTCGCTGTTATGGAAATTCTATACTTAGTATTTGGGTGCAAACCAGCCATTTTGGTGCTCGTCTGTCGTGGATCGGTAATGTGCGGTTCGAGTTCACGTCGCTCGCTTACATAGCTTCCCTTCACTTCTTCGTAGTAGATTTTGAGCCGGTCAATTTACCATTTGGCTGCAATGGTTTCTTCCATGTCAACCAGAAGGCAGATGAACCCAGCGGGTAGGCATCCAATGATTGTACTGGTGATGGCACACCTTCCGGTGTATCGAAATCGATGACCACACTTGGTGGGCCATTAAAGCGTCCATTGTAGGCGAGCACACGCGCAAAGTTCTTCGAGTCGGGTTTGAATTGTGTCACGAGCGCCTGATCGGAAATCGCATCAACGTGTATTTCGCGCAGCGCTTCCTCACCCTCCTTCTCGGTCCAAGTTTGGATTTTGTAGCCCTTGAAGCGACCACGTACTGATTCGGGGCTGACGTGATTCCAGCGCAGCATAGCTGTGGTAGCGGCTGTGACTTGAACCATGCTGAAGTTAGTGGGAGCTTCCAAGGGACCTTCAATAAAACAAAAAAAAAAACATTTTATTTAAAAAATGTCATTGCTTATACAAGCATTTGGTGAAATTGATACTTACGATCTTCGCCTGAATAGCCTACTACTTCTGTGGGCGCCACATTTGCTTCACCTTTTTGATTTATAGCCACTACTTTGATCAGGTATGGTACATAGGTTGGCTGATCTGGTATTACCATATTACTCTGCCGCCAATCGTAGATGTCTCTACTCTCCCAGGAGGCTGCAGGTATATCGCGTTTCCACGAGAGGCGGTAATGGAAGTCCGGTGCATTGTGATCAATTTCTGGCATTGGCGTCCATGATATAACCAAGTTATTGGGCTCAGTTCCCATGCCTTGAACATTGTCCGGGTTCTTGTAGGGCACATCTGCTGGCGTTGTGCATACTTCACTGTTCTCAGATGGCGGCGACGGTCCGATTTTGTTGATGGCTTTCACACGGAAGGTGTAGTTAGCCCAGGGTGTTAAATCAACGACAAATGCAACCTCGGTGGAGGGAACTTTCTCATACGAGATATCCCAAGAGTCGGGCGTGAAGGAAGTATTGAATTCGAGGGTGTAGTATAGAATTTTTTTTTTTTTTTTTTTTTTATGTATATTACCGCATAACTTTGGACCACGTTAACCGATTTCGATGATTCTTTTTCTATCGAAAAGGTAGTGTCTCACAGGTGGTCACTTACTAATTTGGTTTAGATCCAATCATTTGATCATGAAAAAATTTACGATACTCCTAAATTTTTATATGAGAATTGAAGTCGTTTTTGTTTTTTGCTTAAAAATTACTTGTTTTTTTATTAGATACTACATAGTAAGTTATTTTTACTGTATTTTACAAATTCATCAACTATAAATTCCAGAACATAAATAAATCATAGTGCGTTTGATATACATACATATCAGTGTTGGCAAAATGTTAATCTGATTAACGATTACAAATTAACGATTAAAATGTTAATCGCGATTAACGATTAAAATTAATTAATCGTAATCATCCGTACGATTAATGATTACATTTTATTAATCATTAATCGTCGGTTGTGATTACGATTAATTAATTTTAATCATTAGTCGTTAATCCAATTAAAAAAAATCTGATTGAGTGCTCTGGTTTGTCCGAATTTGAAACCAAACACGGGTTATAGTTTTTTTTTGTGTTTCACGCTTATAAAAAACGCATAATATATAAAAAAAATAATAATAATTATTATTAGTAATACATAAATTGGGAATTTTTATAACCCATCGCACATGTGCAGAGGGATATTAAAACCTAGTTTGCTTAGCGTCTGCTAAAATAGATCTTAATGAAAATGCACACCAAATTGCTTAGATTTATGAGGAAAACCGACTTGGCCATATCCAATTAACTGGCCTTGTGTGCACAGTAAAATTCCAGCACAAATTAATTAATCACAAAACCTACTTAATCACATTAAGGGTTAATGATTAAAAATACATTTTTTTAATCGGGGTTACGATTAACTGTTTAATCACATTAAAATTAATCATGATTAACTGTAATCGGATTGAATTTAATCGAGTTAACTAATTGATTAAAAAATCAATCGATTAGTGCCAACACTGATACATATGCATATAAATTTCTTAAACAATTTATTTATTCATTTTATATTTGATCGAGGAAACGGGAAATGTACTGATTGCATGCTTGTTTCAGAAACTTAAAAATTCTATCAGTTTTAGATTTTTCAGGCAGTTATTCAGTCATGACTCATGAGCAAAAATATGTGATAACGCCGTGCGATAGTCAATTTTACACACAAAAAAATCAATTTGTTGGCGTAACTAAAGACTAAAAATAGAAATCCTGGCATCAGATTTTTTTTAAGAACTTTGAAATTTCAAAACTTCAAAAAATTATTTAAAAATTTAGTGCAATGTAGACTAACAAGATGGGTATCAAACAACAAAGGAAATTCTGAAGAATTAAACATGATACAATTTTTTCGTGCGTAAAGACTAATAGGTGTTGAAAATATGCTTTTAAAATTTTGTCCTTGAATTTCCTTGAAAATTTGCGATATTATTTTTGAAAAATATATATATTTAACACTAATAATATACACACGATCTCATTCTAGAATTTCGTACTTCTAACTAAACAGGGAATTTCCAATCCCTATTCGTCCTTGTGAACCAAAAATCTTTATTTTTTTTTAAATTCTACTGAATATTCTCTTTCATTTCTACATTGCTCTGAGTGTTTTTTTCGTTTTGAATAAAAAGTAGTGAAAAATTCACGTTTGTTATTTTAACTTTTTTGTAATACTTTATTGAATTTCTTCCGACTGTTTTCGAATTTTAGTAGTGCTCTTTCCGCCGTAGCCGTGGGCTTAAATGTCCCTACTGCCACTAACGAGGCCCGTGGTTCAATTTCTGCCCCAGCAAGATCAAAAAAAAACTTTGAAAACTTCGAAAAACTCGAAACTTTTATTGAGAGGTCAAGATTTGTATGAAACGAAAAAAACCGGTTTGTTTGATAAAAAAAAATCCGCTTTGAGACCGGTTTGGCCTTTACATTTACATTCCTTTGGTCTAAGGAATTCTGAAGAAAAGTAGCCTACTTTGGACCCTTTTTATCAAATTACACAAAAAATCTGCTTATGTTTTCATTCAATAGAGTAGACACGGTGGCTTAAACACAAGAAAAGGATTAAATTTAACCAACAAAAGCGTACTTTTGACTTTAATTTTACTATTTAATACTGTAAGTGTAGGGTACTATCTCCTTAATGCCAATGTATAGAAAAACCCCTGTCGGGAAGACTGTTTTAGAGGCCGTTTAAATAATTCGAGGACATTTCACTCCTTGCCACTTTTACAGCAAGAAGGAAAGACTGACAATCATCAATTTACAAAAAATTTTTAAAACAACCAAATCCAAAATTTTATTGGTTCAATTTACCTTATGAATGTGTGCGTTATGCGACACATTTTGAGAAAATGTCCATCATATTTTTCTTGCGCTCATTTTTCCTTATTTTTGGTGTTTTTTAAAGTCGTGTACATCATGCATTTAATTTAATCATGGCCGGTTCAAATCAAAAATTAAGACTTAATTATGTTAATTATGAATGAATTCGTGAATGAAAAGCAGCCAGCACTGGGCAATTAAATATTTCAGTTGGAAAGGAATTTCAATAAATAATTATCAATTTGTATATAAACATACTATCCAAAATTGGGCTAAGGGGTTAGTTTTAATTATTTTGAAATGGTTTTATGTTATTGGCTATCAGGCTAAGTCGCCTTTTCCATTCATTCATTTCCATTCGATAAATCTTTTTTCGTTTTAAATTATTTACCAAGTAAATTTGTATATACATATTTATACATTTTCATCGCATTGGAGTAATTAGTACCTAGTAATGGCCAGTGGTTACTTTTGTAATATAAATTCATTTATTATAAAAAATAAAATATGTTCGCAGCTCATTTTCATCATCAAATGCAAATAAATGAAAATAAAAGAAATTCGAAACTGAAAATTATTGGCCACAAAAATAGTCTAACTACATACGGACAAAAAATAAAAAAATAAAACAAAAATATGCATAAAAATAATAAATTCGATATCATGGCGAATGAACCGATTAAAGCCATTAATTGGGGTAACGCTTCGCAGCTGCATATCACATTTCAATCGATATTAAAAT
>NW_016167679.1:0-20912 GCF_001687245.7 Rhagoletis zephyria
ATTCGTACAAATTCGTACAAATTTTTTGCTCGACGAACAAACCTACTGTGTAGAAAACATTGCAATGCGAGGGAGCAAAACCTTCCTGGGTTTTGACCACCCACCACTTGTGAATGCTAACATAATTTTCACATAGCTAAAACTGTTAAAACTGCTTTCTGAGATATTAGCGTTTAAGTTTTGTTTTTGGTGTGTGATAACTTTCTTGTTGTTGTAGTAATATGTACATATAAAAGAATATTGTTGTGGTATTGAAAATATGGTTATATATTCTGGAGTAGCAGATCCTTCAAGCGATGTATTTCAATGTGCATTCATCATGAACATTTTGTACAAAATTCATTAGATGCCGAACGCCGCCGCTATTTTCGTAACTCGGCGGCGGCGCGTGAAGAATGACAAAAAACGGCGGCTGTGGTGGCGTGGCTCGGCGGCATAGATGGTGAAATTTAATAAGTCCAAAAACTGCTAAACTAAGTCAAGTTGAGTTGGAGAAACCAGCGCTTAATATGGCAAAAGCTTGCTTGACTTTGAGTTTCTTTTAAAAACACCTAGGTACAGAAATGCTTGTTGGGTATGTATGTAGATCGGCTTTTGATTTTAATTTACTTATCACGAAATCTCTCGAACAAATGCTAAACAGCTGCTCGCAAATCACTCTTCAACTTCTGATGTAATTTACAAACATTTATTTAATATCAATCAAAAAATATTTTTTTTTGCAGAAAACACTTTTCTACCCTGCTATTTATGGGAAAATGTGTTACCAACCCACATTTTTTAGCGAGTGAGATCTTACCGCACTAAATATCCTGCCGTCGTCTATAATTTTGCACTCGGTACGACCGTCATGTTGCATCTCAAAGGGACTAAGCCCTATGTTTAGATTTTTAGATAGGATATGGCTATTTCATTGCAAATATTGTGATTTATTTGATTAAAAAGTCCATAAACAGAACACTTTATTACGGATAAATTCTGCAAGCCTATCGAAAAATAATCACAAATAATTTGACATTGATATTCTTTACTTAATTTTTTGATGATAGGAAAAATAAAATAATAGTATTTTTAAGTTCAAGAGGCCATCATTTATCGAAAGAATCTTGAAAAATCTCGTTTATTTTATTATGTAGCAATACTACTTGACGGAGTGTAGTTCCGCCCACATTTTGTCGGAAGCTTGTCATCTTTTTCCCATATCTATCCGTTTGCAATAGTGATAATTAAAAGACGGTTTCCTAACAAGCAAATAAAATCAAAATGAAATGCGGAAGTAAATTAAAATAACTATGTAATATCTTTGCTGACTATGTTTGTATGTGTATGTCTGTATATGTAGGTAAATGCTTATGAATGTGTTAGGTATGTATGTATGTGTGAATATTAGCCTGTTCTTCAAAGTCTTTTTATTAAGTTACAATGGCGAACACAAAAATATTTATGTACATACCTATGTATGTATATAAAAACAAGTAAAAAGTATAAGATTGAACGAATACGAAATTTACATACCAGGCGCTCGTATTAAATTTCGTTTTTTAACCTTTCTGTAAACTATATTATAAGAAAGGGTGTTTTTCCAGATTTCATACGTTTTCGATAATAAGCTCAATTAAAACATAAACAGACGGCAGCGTTGATCCGGATCAACTAGGGAATTAACTGCAGTTAATCCGGATTAAGTCCGAGTTAATCCGGATCAACGCTGCCGTCTGTTTAAGCTTTTAGACTTAATGAAACAATTGAACTGAGTTGAGCAGAAAGGGATAAAGCGTTTACCGAAATAAACTCATGTATGTAGTCATAAATGAGCGGTGCCACGTCCATCTTACAAAAATCCATAGTAATCTTATTTCTGGTTAAGAGTTTTGCGAGTTCAAACTTGGAGTAAATTAGTGTCTTTGGTTATTGAAATATCGGGGTTTTCGTATTTCTAAATTTTACCGTTATATCGGAAGTGGGCGTATTTTTATTTCGATTTCGAAAATTCTCAACAGGTTTCTTAGTTTCACTCTATATTGCCTATAGGAAATATTCGTACTAAAGGTTAGCGAAGCGGCTAATGAGTTACAGTTATTCTTCATAAGTGGGTGGGTGGCGCACGTCCATTTTTCAAACATTTTGTTTTTGCCTTATTTTAGGCTAAAATTCTAATTCACATTCAAACTTGCAGATCCAAATTTATTATTTAAGTAATCGCGTAGTTTTTGCACTTTTTCGAAAATACCGTTATATGGAAGGTGGGCCTGATTGCTATCCGATTTGGCCCATTTTCAATACCAACCTACCTACCTACCTTTGTACCTTGTAATTTCTTTGAGACATCTAAATTTTTGCTCCACTTATCGTGCTCACGGACAGTCGTACTGGCCGACAGACATGGCTTAATCGGATTCTATATTAATATTTTGGCATTCATACATATAAACGTTTAGATCTATCACGATTACATTAGGCTGTTACAAACAACAGTTATGCGAACAAATTTATAATACCCTGGGCACAAGTTCGTTCGGTATAAAAATAAGCAAAGCTATGAAACATCCAACAACAATAACAAAAAGTAAAAAACCACAAACTCAATTGTTTATATCATTAACGCCGACCTTATTGCAGCTGTATTGAAATTTGACGGTACCAATGAAGCCAATCAAAATACCAACTATGAGTTAGCGCAACACGAAAAGACTCGTTGGTAAATCCAAAAAAGAACAATGAAACTGACTGGTCGCGCTACTAACAAAATAAATGTTTTGCTGAAATCACAATGGATTGGCTAATAAATACATATGTACACACAGTCATATGGATGTCTATGTGTGTAAGTATGTATGTACTTATGTACCCTCGTACATTTTGGAATACATTTATATTTATTTTTAATTCACCGCAAAATTTGACAAATGACTAAAGAGGTCTTGCGGACTCATTGGCGAGGCCTTGAAAGTGTCAGCGTGTGGTGGTCCCAACCAATGAGTAACATTGAAATATTTAGAAGAGGCAGAATGGTTAGTAGAAATCGAACGCTGCTCAATGATATACCGATCTACGTAGTCAAATGAGTATACATATGTATATTTATATGTAGGTATATATATAATAATCTGTACATTAATAAAACATGAGTTGTAATGGTCAGACACCTCAATTTAGATCAGCCAAAAGAATGTAATCTGGCATAATAAAGCCGCCATTACATGATTGTCAACATAGGCATAAATGCTTCTCTCACTCGTCTGACAGCTAAAGCGCATATAATACATAGATTCAATCTTAAAGCATCAACAGACGGCAGCGTTGCTACGGATTAACTCGGACTTAATGCGGATCAACTGCAGTTAATTCCCGAGTTGATGCTTATCAACGCTACCGTCTGTTTATGTTTTTATGTATGTAAGTAATCGGCCAGTAAACGTATGTATCTGTTCTGCCGACGCAGGCGGTGCAGTTCAAAGCCAGTCACAGAAATACTTTACACACTTAATTACATAGATACATACATATGTACATATATCATGTAAGGCATATGGTCTTTAAGCCTGGAGATACAGCCAAGGCAAGGGGAGGTAGCCAAAGGCAGGGATACGTCTAGGCTGTGTCGGTTGTGGCCATGGCCGAGAGCGTAGCTTATTTATTGTCTTTCCTGTAGATGTCGTTAGATCTTAATGAGAAATGTTGGGTCGATTTTAATTAGCCAGTTAATGGTCTCCTTTGTTTCATTCGCTATTTGTGAAGTGCTCATTCGGTAATTTAGTGGGTCTGTGTGCTCATTCATTCATTGGACAAACTTTTACCACTCAAAGCAGCGATAATGCTGTTGACAATCATAACGGTTACAGTCAATGATCAGTACTAACATATACATACACACAAGTAAGTTAAGAAAATATAAAAAAGTTAGCTGACGAAGGTGATCTTTTATATTTATTTAAAATTTATTCGCGCATAAAAATATTAAGTATGACCATATTTTGTTATTGCAGGATGTACATTCGTATATTGAGGTCAGATACCATCAAATGTATGTACATATCATAAATTTAGCACCGATTTGAGATAGCTTATTTACAAATCTCTTATTTTTTTTGTGAAACGTAATAATTTAATTAGTTAAATATGCGGAAATGACGCCAGCTTCACTTTAGTGTTGTGTAAAAAAGCGATCACGGTATTTTTAAATGTTTTTAGTTTTTGCAACTTTTCCAATTTGCTGCCAAACTGTTACTAGAAAACAATAAAATTTGACAAAAGAAAGAAAGAAAATTAAGTTTTGTTGACAGCTTATCCTAGATTTAATAACTGCATTCATAAATTTTATAGTTTTCATAAATTTTCTCTCAATTTAATATTTTTTTTTTAATACAATGTTCTTCCATTAAATGACGACGGTAATATTTTTACAGGCTTTTTTTTTAACGAATATTTCAGCAAAGTAGAAAATTACGAGATTTCCCATGCCTAAAGCTGATGGCAGCTAAAACGCTTGCTTCGCTTTGCGTGACAGATTCGCTTTGACAGATGAGATTAAGCGCGTTGACAATCAGCTGGTTTCATATTTATTTTGTTTCGTCCATGTTGAAGTTTTCATGCAGAAAACTAAAATTTAATTACATTGCTGATACTTTTAAAGCTAAATACATATAATCTATAGCAATTTTGACGAGTAAAACAGCAGTAAAAAATTGTTTTCTTGTCGTTCATTGCGGCATAGCTTTTGCGTCTGGCGCTTTGCTGGCGAAGTTATAAATGTCACGCAAAGCCACAAAGTTTTATCTGGCATCAGCGTAAAGGACTCCCTTGAGAGAATGCTTAAAAAATGTTGACGCCACATTTTTGCTTGGTGTTTTTAGGAAATTTCTCTCCTGTTTATGATTTGCTTTTAAACAAATGGCTCACCAGTTAGAATTTTTTATGACATAAACACGCCTATTTGCCGACGAGCTACAGCTAATGACAAAAAAATATTTGATTTCTGCGGATCCGGAAACAAAGGAACTAACTACTTAAATATGCTTCTAAAACTGCATGAAGAGGAATGCAAAAAAAGACATAGGAATAATAAGAATTTTCCGTTAAGCTGGCAGATCCTCAAAACCTCGATCCTCGAAACTTTGACTGCACTTTCAGCACTTATGTATGTTCTATTCGTCTTTCAGGCGTCGCTTGATTAAAAAACTTCAGTTCCCCGTTCTGAAATGGAATAACTGGGCCAACCAACCGCTTTTCGGCTGACCTAAAATTCAATGTGAGATATGCATTTACATGAAATATTTCCCAATGTACAAGTACATACAGTTTTGGCCCCAGTAATAACTTCTTTCCAGTTGTTATATAAAAAACTCTTTTTGTTATTCAGGAAAAATTTCAATCCCAAGTTATGGATATGGCCATCCACGCCTACACTTCAACTCTTATCTTTGGCTATGCAATAAAAGTTTCCAAATTTTCGAGCTTTCAGTTCGTACTCGTACTTTTCGAATGTAATTAATTTTTAACACGGATTAAAATTTTGTTTTCCAAGCAATTCTCCTATCAATTAAAAATTCCATATTGCAAAATAGGCTAATATTCAGGAATAATTTTTACAACAACAAATGTATACAACCGGAGTCAAAGTTAGCAGAGAGCTTGTTCTTACATAATATTCACAATTATTTTATAGAAAATTTTTTTATTCATTTTTTAAAATTAATTTTCGCGATGTCTACGTATGTAGTTCCAAATTTTTATACTATAGATTTTGCGGTTCGATAAAAGCCAACGGTATAAATGTGCTTTAAGGTTTTCATTATTAACAAATATACTAGGTTTTAACCAGCAAACATTTATTTATAAGCCAACAGAATTTCATGTATTTTTGTTGCTCATTAAACCGATGTGCGTGCCTCTAGCGGTGCATAAACAAGATTTTTGTTTCTATGGATTAGACGAATGTACGTATTAATCTCATCATCGACAAATTTCTAGAGGCATATCCGTTCCTTCAGCGTACAACCTTGCGGGCACAACAGCAAATAACCGTTTTGTTTTTCTTAGCCTCATAGCGACACTCCACTAGCTCAAGTCATCCGCCGCAAGCCAAATACTTAAATGATTGTTGACCATCATTAATATCAATATTCATTCATTAATTTGTATTTCGTCCATCAAAAAGTATCTGTGTTTAAAGCGGCACATATGTGCATACCCTATGTATGTATGTATGCAAATATCAAATTTTTTTTTAATATTGCCTCTGATTAAGGAATTGATTGTTACATGCACAAGTTCAAGAAATCCATTCCTGACACTAAACTAAGAAAAAAGTAACATAAAGAATTTTTTAAACAAACTTAAACATAAGTTTATTTGATCGATGACAGTGTGGTTTCGTCTGGAAATGTTCATCAAGAATCGGTTCAGACCAATAATAAAATTTCCAACAACGCCACCCTATAAATAGCAAAAGCAAATTTGTACAAATATACCAGCCGCGTAATTTTGCTTAATTCAAAACGAAAATTTGAAAGCACACTAACATGTTTTGCTTGCAGCTCAGTGCGCAAGGATGCTTGCTACAGTTAGTTGCTGCCAGGAGTGTCCAACTTCAAATCTCATTGGGCGGAACATATAATTTAAAATTTTTATTTTCGTTTTTCCTCAATTATGAAAAAGGATCTGTGAAGTGCACAACGAAATCGTGTTCAAACGAAAAAATCTCCAAAAATAAATTCATTCAAAGTAAACAAAAGCTTGTTTGGTGCAAAAACATATGTGTTCTTGTTTGAAACAAAAACGATACGGTTTATTTTTTTTCTCAGTGTAGTTATGTTTGCTTATATATACATATATTGAGCTTAAGGCTTAGTTTTATATGCTTAATTTAACTCGAATTGTCTTGAGAAGTGTCACATAGATACTGAATCTGTAAGTAAAACCACTATCGGCTGATTGCTAAAAACTGCCTACAGCTGAGATCACCTGTAGCATTCGAACGATAGATACTATCGAAATGAAGGGTATAAAAATGAGTACTTTAATACTGGATACCTTATTTGATGATTTTACTCGAAACTTTGCAAAGTACTCGTAGTATCGAAAACTTTTTAAAAAACACACTTTTTAAATTTTTTCTTCCATTGGCAACCCAATTTTCTTTGCTTATATGGATTACTATCATTCAATTTTGTCCATCACTTAAAATAAGCTGAAATTTCGTGTAGTCTGTTGCATAACATAATCCAAATAAGTGTTAAAGTTTAATGGCCTTATTCATAAAAAATAGAGTCGGTTTAAAGAGCTTAATAAAATGACATTTTTTTACATTTTTCAGTTTATAAACCTTTGTTATTTTTTATGAATAAGGCCATGAAACTTTACGCAAAGTTCACGAAAATGCAGAATTTTTAGAAACCTTTTGGGTATGCAGTTTTGTATAACGATTGAAGAATAAAATACTTTTAGTATCCCAAACAACGTATTTCAATGAGTCCGATACTGAGTAGTATCGATACTTTTTCCCTGATACTTTTAGAGTATCGATACCATGAGCCGGATGCCAGAATGAGTACTCAGTATCGATACCAAAGTCTGAAATTTTGAACCCTAATCAACTGTTTTTTAGCATTTGCTGTTACCTTTTACAAATCCACCAATATATTCACCAAAACACACCTACAGCCAGAAAAAAATGGATAGGAGAAGAGTTACGTTATTTATATGGAAGATACATATCTATATTTGAAAAGCAAAGAAAGTTTAATGCTAACTTTGCATAACTGAGCCTTAAGTATCTCAGAATACATACTTAGTACGAAACTGTCACCAAAGTAATCAACAAGAACTATTCCTCTATGGGAATCTCAAATTAGTGAGTTTAACAGAAGGAGGAAATCTGCAACTCAAAAGACCGTTTGTATCCGGATGATAAGTCCCTAACCCTGGCAGCCAACAGTAAGGTGTTCACTCCGATTGAATTTAAGTGTTTTCGCCTTAAGCTTAGAAAACGGCGAAGAAAAAATTGTGTCCAAGGAATTTTGACATCTGATATTTCACAGCCTGCTTTCTAACGCTTTCCTTACAAAATAATGGAACGGGCATACATTTCTGTTGCAAGCATGGGTTGCCTTGTGCTCTTTGTCCCCATATATAAAACTTTAGAAAACCGTAGTAGAAAGCTTTAAGGACTGCTTTAAGGAAATTATACACAAGAAAATGTTTTCGCCATTTCTTCAGGTTTTTTTCATATGGAGTTTTTTGCTTTGCTTGAGACCTAACTACTAATTCTCCTTCGGTACCTAGTACTTTATATAGTATTATCGTGTTATCGCCAGAAGTTGAAACACATCAAAACATCCCTTGATGAGCTAGGGGCTGATCGTTTTCCAGGGAAACCATTAAAGTTTCCAAGCACACTTGCAGCGTTACTAATTAAATTAAAGAAGTGCAAGAAAGTTTAGCCCGTAAACCACAAACTATTTCTTATTAGTTTTAACCGAAACGCCAGATTAGAGTGATTCAATTCTCGTAAATATGGATACAATAAAAATCTCTGGTAACTGATCCTACATCTATGTCACCTTTTCGTAATCTCTAAGATAAATTAATGAGCTACCAGTGTCTTTATTTAATCAAGCGCATGGGCCACAAAGCAAATAGAGTTGGATCACAATGCACAAACTCACCAAAAGACAGCGAGAGAAATCGATTAATTGCTTATTTTGTTGCAGCAGTAGCGGTCCGCCGTTTAGATAGATAAATATCTACAGAGATCGACAAATTCAGTAAATCGTTGATCGTGCAGTGTAAGTAGCACCTTTAATGAAGCCGGCAGCGCGTACATACCTACATATGTACATCCACTGATTTACATATGAAAGGCAGCCAATAAAAGCCAATAAATGCCAATAAAAATAAAAGGTTTGCGGCTATCTTGGCGGCATGTGGTGGCAGGGCAATAAAGGAGTATCACTCAAATAACCGCGTTGACACCTTTTATAATTTTTTAATATTTTCTGGTTGTGCTTTGTTTTTATATGTACGAGTGTGTATGTGTGTATTTTCCCGTTCGTTTCGGTTGATAGTAAAAAAAAAGCAATCAAATGGGATCTTCGTTGTCGTTGGCTCATTTTATGGTTTGGGCCATTGTGACTTGACTCAGAGCTGCTTGTGATAAATTTCGACCACCAAAGTGTGCATAATTTGCCTTTGTCCCACGTTAATCATATTCGGCCAAAACACCATACAAAAGGGACGCAAGATACAAACTAATTTGGTTACTTTGTGTCAAAATTCGGTGTCAACTTAGTCGAAGTGTGCAACAACTTTGTATGGTAGATGTGTGATATATGTGATGGCTTCTACGAAACCATTTCAAGGGTCTGCAACACTTTAACTGTTTACTCAGAAATTGATCGTCGCTGCCCACAGATTAAATAATTATGTACATATGTATATGTGTATATTCATATGAATGTATCTCGACATATAATGGTGGGTGATTGGAAATTGTGGTTTTGTCGATTTATTATTTTATTTAAAAAACGAGCATCTAGTGTGGATCGGGTCAGGCCTCATTCAAAAAAAAGTTGAAAATATCTCCTCGAGTGTGAAAGCTTTCATTTATAGGTGGTTCGATCCCTGGTCGGACAACATCTAGATTAGAAAAATGGAGTTTTTTTCTAACAGCGCACGCCCCACGCCAGGCAACGGCAAACCTCCGAGGTTACTTCTGCGATGAAAAACTTACTCATAAAATATATCTTAGAAGTTGTGTACTATTTTATAAGTTAATTGTTTCTCTGTGCTTAAATTTTTATGTTTATCGGTAATTTCCCCATTGACAGGCGATAAGTTGAATCTGTATCTGCTATCCTATGAAATAAACGTTAATTTTCCCGTAACCGTCGCGCCCGTATTTCGGAGTAAAGCATTTAATTTCATCGATTTTTCCATCACCGAACTTCGGAGCAAAACACCGTTCTTCGGACGTACCAATCGATCGGTTGGTAGGCTACAATGGGTCCCGTCGCAAAATCTAGAAATCATATTTTTTGTCAATCGAAGAGATTCTTTTTTTATTTTGGCTCACATAAGTACTATCCCATTGCTTCAAATAGCAGACGCAATCCTTTCAAAAAGTCAATCATTTTATGTGCCGCACTTTCAACTCAAATCAAATCGAACGGGCTATTACTGTGGAATTCATCGTGAATTAATGGATAAAAATTATGAAAATCAAAAACAAAATGTATTTTAGGGTAAATGGCGACTTGAAAATGTCATGACTTGACAACAACGTCCATACGCTGCTTGACATGTGCGATTTGCAATGAGTGGGCACATACATATCTACATACTATATAAATAAGTACATACGAGTATGTACATAAAAATAAAAATTATTATCATAAAACTGCCACATGTAACAAACTGCACATCCACGAGATCAAATAGCAACCGAGGCTTTTGTTGGAGCGATCGTAAAATATGTGGAAAAAGAGAGAAGGGGTTTGGGGCTGTTTAATGGGAATGACGGCAATGATTATGACGATGGCGATGTCGATGTCGAAGCAGAGAGTGCATTTGTCCCAGTGCAACTGTCAGTTCACAAAATGACAACCAACAACAATGCCAATATGGCTACTTGACAGCGACAAATGGACATTGGCGTATGACAGCATTTTCGATAGTCTGATTGCCAGGGAATCGAATACCTGCATTGCTCCTCACTCTACAAATATGTATGTGCAAACTTATTAATATATATGTACCTGTATATATATATACAAATATGCGCATGCAAGCCACATGTATGGGTGTGTGTGTGTGTGTGATGGCAGTCAGCCCTGGAGACAATTCTCTGCCTTAAAAAACTTAAACGTTTTCCATTTATTGCTTGTTTGCAGCGTTGCAGGTAATCGTATTTGAATTTTTATTTTAGAATTATTGTCGTTAAAGATAATTGTTAAATTACCGTGTGCTCAGCGCCACCGACAGCCCTCCGGCAATGCGACAGTCTCAGACAGAGAGACACTGACGGACAAACGCGATTTCGCATGGCAATTGTTGCAACGGCCATTGAAATGCAATTCGAATGCCGCACATAATTTACTTACTTACATATTTACCGCTTGCTTGTAATTATTGTTAATAATGTCGTTGTGACCCACCCCACCAACTCGCTAACACACACGCAGAGTGTCCGTCGGCACATCAGTTGGCTTTTATACGTATGTATGTATATTCAGAGTGTTACACTGCCGCTGGAGCTTATTTGTGCATATGTGCATGTATATTTGTGCGAATGATTTTCAATAAAAGCAAAAATTATTAACATACATATATAGTACATACATGTCCATACATACATACATGCATATGTACCTGTTTACGGATTGCATTGCATTTGTGTTGGAGTCAGCGGCTTCCAACTTCTTCTTTGCATTGCATATCGATAGAAGGAAAATGTTAAGTAACAATACATTAGGGCTGTTCAGGATGTTGTGTAACAATACATTAGGGCTGTTCAAGATGTTGTGGAAATGGTCTTGGATGCAGTTGGAATTGCATTTATAAATTTGATGTTTGCTGCAATGGCAACCGTGTGCATTTTATTGTTGTGAGTTTACAAATGCACCGAATATGCAAACGCAAAAGCATATGCACAACACCCTGAACAGCTCTAAATATTATAGCTAAAGACGATGGGATGTTAAATAAGAAATAGTTATTTTGAAAATACATACATACATATGTATGCACATTAGAGTGGTTCAAAATAATGAAGTCGGAATTTTAATGCCGCCACCCCCTAGGATTGTTCTGAACCGAAAATAAATATACCCCTATTTTTTTATTTTGAAATCAAAAAATATTTAGGGAGTGCTCACAGCACTCAAAGTTTTCCATGTATTTTATAAGGGGAAAAACAAATTTTCGTAAAAATGGTAAAAAACTCTTGAAAATCAATATTTTTCAATCGTAAAACTGTGGTGCTCTTCAGCAGACTTCAAATATTAATATCCAATTATTTATTTAACCATTTTTTATGATTAAAGATTTTTTATTCGTCCCCCATAGTTACCATGAAAACATGGTTAAGGGAACAATTGGGTATTATTACTGGGAATCTCCTGAAGATATACAAAGTTTTCCGATCGAAAAATATTGATTTGCAAGAATTCTACACTATTTCTATGAAAAGTTGTTTTTCCCCCTTATAAAATACACTGAAAACTTTGAGCGCTTTGCGGACTCCCTAAATTTTTAAAATTAAAAAATAGGGGTATATTTTTTGTCGGTATAGAACAATCCAAGGGGGTGGCGGCATTAAAAACCTTATTTTTTTACATACATTTTTGGACCACTTTAATGCTCATACTTATCGCCTTGAATTTAATTTGTACCCACAAATAACACATAACTTTTTATCGATTTGCAATAAAATTAAAAGGAATAGGAATTCATAAATATTAATATTAAAATAATTAACGTGCAATATTTTGGAATTTCCAACAGAGCCTAGCTATTGAAATCTAATTCAAACACAATCTATGCGCGCTTGTGGCATCTGGTTGGGAACCCCTTCTCACTCACAGCTGTTTATATATATATATATACATACATATATATGTAAGTGCGCTTTAGTGCTTTGACAAATGTCATTAGTGGCAAATTACTTTTCAATTGTTAATGTTAATTACTTTTGAAAGTTGCTACACCATGTGTGTTTCTGTCTGTGCCCTGCAGAAAATCTGACTAGCTCAAAACTAGCGTAGAACTAGACCTTTTGCCGTCAGTATTAGTTCTAGCTCAATACACAAGCAATGCTTCCAACTGCCAGTTTTACACGGCGATGTTACTGGCGGTGGTAATTGTCGCCAAGTGCATTACTTGGCAACTAGTTTTTAACCGGTTCCGCTTTGGACAGTTTTTTAATATTCGATTTTTGGATATTTTTTACGTTTTTTCTTTTCTTTTACAGATTTGCTACATATTTTATAAAAAAAAAAAAAATATTCTAAGTTGCACGCAAGAATTTAAATTCATTAAATTTGAAAACTCACAACTGCCTTCACCGCGATTTCAACTCGCGACCAACTTGAGGCGGAGGTCTTCTCGCTGAGCTACTTTCGTATTGTACGAGTGGTGAGCATTTGCACATTTACACCGCAAGTTTCAACTGTCCCGCTCTGCATCCGTTTTGCCCTAGTTCAGAGATAGTTCTGAGAGATGTAGTTCAGAACTAGCGCTTTGTCAGACTGTCTCTAAATTTTACTGCAGGGTGATTATGTGTACACATGCATTCATACATACATACATATGTATGTTTGAACGTATATTTGTACACGATGCGTGTCACACACATCACCTATTATTTATTTAATTTTCTTCAATAAGTATACATTTTTTGATAGAAACCAGTATGTATTTCTAAAAATAAATTTTTTTTTCAAGAGATTAAAGAATAAATAATTATGGTCATGGCCCAGTTCAAACAAATGGAAAAAAAAACTGGTTTAAAATAGACTCGGTTATAACGGACTCCGCCGGGGCTGTCAAGGCCAGATTAAAAAAAAAATCTCTGTTATAAACAAAGTTCGGTAATTCCCCGAATTCAGTAAAGAGAGCTAACAGTCTCTGCAATAGGAAATGTCTACATATATACTTAGACAAAGTTCATTGGTTCACCGAAATCTGTCAAAATAGGCAATCAGTTTCTGTAAGTGACGCTTCGTTGGTGTTTGATGATCAGTGGTTTGTGCATTTAAAGAAAAATGTCGGAACGGAATAACGGGCATTTACCCTGCATGAAAAGTATGCCATATTGTATTTATATCTGCACATTATTTCTTTGTAATTGGAAAATAATATAATCTGATAAAATGGACACTCGGTTATAATGAACAATTCGATGCGGTCCCGTTGAGTCCATTGTAACCGGATTGCACTGTACTATACATATGTAAGTAATGTCACTCAGAAAAGTTTTTTAACAATTATTCTGTTTTGACCAGATGATCACTAAAAAGAATTTTAAATTACTTAAAATTAAGAATACAAAAAGTTAGGTGCCATGAGAAATTTTGGGTAACAAAAATAATGTGAAAAGAAAAAAGCTACAATATGGGCGTTTCCAGCGAAAGGTCTACCGTGAAAATAAGTCATATCTCTAACTTATTTGTGGTTTAATTTGGCTGCTTTTCTCAATACATATATACTGGTGATGTAAGCAGAAACCATTTTGCCAGGGTCGGGTCATTTTGAAAAGCCGTATTTATGCTCCGATATGTTTGAAATTTTGCATATGTACCTAGTCATATATTTGCAAAAAAAAATTAATTAAAAAAATATATGTACATATATACGACAAAAATTTGGTGTTTTATTTGCGTTAAAAATTCGTTTAAAATAAATATCAGCAAAACTTTTGCAATGGAAATTTTAGTAACGTAACGTCAAGATACTTCGGCTGATAAAAAAGGAACGATTTTTATATTTAAAAACATTGAAAATGAAACTTAAACATTTCAGATATTAGCACAAAACTTTTATACGAAAAAACATACATCTGCTTTTGTAACACGCCAGGTCATATGTATGTACATATGTATGTTTGCCTATGCCTTACTACCAAAAGCTTTAAATTACAATTTACCTTTTTTAAAATGTTGACTTTTTATTTTATATTATTTTTTTTTAACGCTTTTTCATGCCAATTTCACGTCACATCAGAATGAAAAAGCTAGGGCGGCTCAATTTACATTGATGATTTTTTTCGACTCTGCGGGTAGGGTATAGCATGATAAAAACATAACAAGGTAAAACCATTGAGAGGCAGTCTGACGTTTGCCAACAATATTATTTTAAAATCAAAACTCAAACTCACACACACAATCTCATTTTCAATCTCAAACAACAACAATTGTGAACAATTTAATTTTTTTATTTTCAGTTTTATATGATTTTAAAATGTTGGCAAACGTCAGAAAAAAATCATGGCCGATGAAATGAGAGAAAGAATTTACCTTGTAATGTTTTTATCATGGGGTATAGGAATATTCTACATGAAATTTTACGAAGAAATCATGGCTCCAAAATCAATTTCCGGTAAAAAAGTCTTTACATTTTTTATTAAAAAAATGCTATAAACGGCCTATAGGTATAAGGAATCCATATCTCGACTTTTCATTTTGTTAATAGTTATATCCGCCAGAGGGCGCAACACAGAGTAATTTTTATAATCAAATTAATTGTTGTCCAACGCAAAATGTCAAGCGGCAATAAGTGTGAGGGTGAAGCGATTGTAAAAGGGAGAGAAAGTTCAGCTAAGTTAGAGTTAGTGCAGCGGTTTTCAAATTGTAACACAATAGTTATTGATTGTAAAACTGTTAGGTAAAGTCCCATGACGGGAGTGTACCCATGGAATTTATACAATTGGTAACCTTAATGCCACGGATTCGTCTTCATCGTATGCCTCATCATCAGGAGAAATTAACATAATAAATATAGTTAATTGAAAGTAAAAATGTATTAGAATGGGAGTGTATACAAATTTTTTTCTTATATTATTATCTTTCATTTTTGTTCTATAAAAAACATTTGGAATATCATTTGCATAAATTTATAAATATGAACGTGCAAACCATGTATGTACATATGTAGATACCTAACATACGAAGAAGCCCTCCTATTTATTCGCTTATTTACACCTCAGTCAATGCAGTCAGTCGTTAAATAGACCTCACGGCATTGTCAACTGAAGTATTTCAATGAATTTCTTACGAAAACAAACATAGATAAACGACCTCCCAGAGTGATATTCACTCGAGTTCACAAACTATTTATGTATGTAACTACTTGAAAAAATACTTGACAAAAAATAACAATAATGATGTGACAATTTTGTATGGACACTTCAAACTCTCACTGATATGCGACACTCAACGACTGTAACAATGAGTGAAGCACAGCAAGAGGACAGCGACACCAAGCAACAGCAACAACTTGCGCACCAATACAGAGTCACCTCGAAGGTTTGATCATAACAGAAGTGCTGCTGATGGGCCACTTGACGAAATAGAGAAGGAGAACTTGGCCGCCGCAAGTCCGCAGG
Organism: Rhagoletis zephyria; assembly: GCF_001687245.7. Classification (NCBI taxonomy): domain Eukaryota; kingdom Metazoa; phylum Arthropoda; class Insecta; order Diptera; family Tephritidae; genus Rhagoletis; species Rhagoletis zephyria. The sequence continues at coordinate 16,100 of NW_016167679.1, forward strand.
TACATATTGCCGTGCGAACCGATCAAAATGTACGTACACGCATGGAGCGAGTGCATATGTCAGACTGCGTGAGTGTGCGTGAATGTTTGCGCTTTGAAGGTATGTAGCTGAAGTCACGTTTGGTTCGTTCTGCGTACTTTGGGCAATGCCAAGCAATAGAAACCTGGAGAGTGGAAACCTGGCTCAGCCAGTCGACATTTTAAGCTGGTGCTGTAGTGTCCACGCAAACATCAAGTAGCCTTCATTATGCAAGCCTCCATGAGCGAGCGTGCGTTCGTAGTGGGGCATATGTTTATGTTTATCAAGCGCTCGAGCGAGAACGGAACATTTCCACAATTCTAGTGTCATTCCGTGTTAACCGCAAACGCATACCTTGTCGCGCCGAGCCAAGCGTCTCTTGAGCGGAATACATTCAATTGCACTAAACTGTCGCGCTGTATGGCAGGACAAATAAAACGATACGCGCAAAAGCATCGCACCCGTGTACGTAGTGCATTAGGGTGACCCAAAATTTTTCGTTGGCGTACAAATCTAAAGGTTTATTGCTGTAGAATGACGATGACCCGTACGGACTTGTACCAAGATAACTACACTGTTCGACAAAGTTACTCTTCGATGCTTTGTTTTGACAGCAAACAATCAAAATATCGTATGGAGGTGGGTTCAATCGGTATTGGCAAAAATAGCTCTTGAAAGCAGCAGGATAACTCAGATTTTAGCGATAAACGGCTGCGGAAAAGCCAACGTCTATCGGCTTTATTCAACTTAGCGGCATAAATGTTTAAAAATTTTTAGAGAAGTACATATTGCGTGCAGTGTGGCAATCTCAATACAACTACTTAACCAAAGCCAGTTTCACGAAAGCCACTTAAGTGAAAAATGATTTTAATTTTTTGAACTTTATATGTAAATTGACAGAAAATAAAAAAATAATTTTTCGTTTAAACTGCTGGTGAAACCGGCTGTAAGTCAACTAAATTTTATATACATATGTATAAGGGGATAATGGGAGTGTTGGCATAAGGAAGTTTTTAAACCTAATAATCCGATGTGTTCTGGGACACCCTAATGTACATACACATGTATGCATACAGCCGTGATGCGGGAAAGGGTTTGAAGGAGTCGCTTTTCTGCCAGGCTTCAAGCGCTTGTTTACACAGCACACTGAGGACTGTGCAGCGTTTGAGGTTATCTTATGGACATGTTTACTCAATGACAAGGGTCCACACCAAGCCCACTTGACAGTCCTGATGCGATGATATACATACATAGCATCTACGCCTGTGTGTGTGTTTGAGTTGAAGGTGGCTGTTGACCATTTTGCTTGTGGCGGATTTATTTCTTAATATTAAATAATACAGATCAAAATTTTATTCTAAAATAATCAACAAGGCTTACCTCATTGTTCTTTTTCTCTCTTTCTTTCAGGCTATTTCAACAAACACATTCACACTCGGCTGTTGTGGTTTTTGGTGGCGTAATAATCGCCATGTCGCATCCATGCACTCAGGATTGTACGATAAGCATTGACTGCGACAATACTCGTGACAGGTTTTCCAGTAAGCATCCAGAACGAACAATTCTAGTCTTAACTACTGCAACCACTGCAACAACGCTAATCTGTCCAAAACGGCGACTTAATGAATATTAATCAGGAAAATTCCAGCAACGGATTCCAGCAGCGACATCCAGCACAGCAATACCCGCCAGCACAACACTACCCGCTCCCACTGCCGCCGACCCTGCAGCCAGCGTCTGTTGCTGCTGCTGCCGCCGCCATCGCCACTGGACCACACTCGCTGCCGACCAGCGCACAACTGCAAGACCTCGAGCTTGAATATCTGAAGAAGGCGCACGCTCACGCCCAAGCGCATGCGCAAGCACAGGCCGCCGCACTTGCATACAGTTACGAGCGCCATCAGCTGCAGCAGCAGCAGCACCATCATCACCACCATCAACAACAACAACAACAACTACAGCAACAACAGCAGGAACTTGCGCGGCGCTCAAGTGGCGGCGATCACGATTTGTCCGGCAAACGGAATTCGCTTCATCAACAGCACAATACAGCGACAACGAGCTCAGCATCCATGGTTATGTCACCAAGCCGCCGTCCGTCACCGCCGAGGGCAGCAACTCTTCCCATGAATATGCATTTGAGTTCATTGGCGCACGCGCAGATGCAACTACAATCGCAACTTCATCAAAAGCTTTCGGCCGCGGCGTCGGCATCGGGCAGCAACAGTTTGTCGCCGCCAAACCATTTGGCCAATTATTTTCGCGGTCAGGCATCGCCAGCTTGTGGCTTGCCACCGCCACCACCGCCGCCAACATCGAACGCCAGTGCAAACAGTCAACATCACCACTCAGCATCTAACTCATCGGCTGCCAGTGCGAGTAGTCCTGGCAGCAGTATGCAGCAGTCAGCCAATAGCGGTTCGCCTCAAAACCCGCACAACCCGCTTAGTCACCTGCAAAACATGCAACCATTCGACTTTCGCAAGATCAGTTCTACGGCGTTTGGCGGCTTGCCACCGCTGCCACCAGCGCGCATGAGTCCAAACGAGCTGGCGCATCACCAGCACCTGCAACAACAGGCTGCTCAACAAGCAGCAATGTTGGCACAAGCGCGTCGTCGCATCAACGAGGCTTCCACTCCGTCGGAGAAAAATGCGGCAGTCGCTGCGGCCGCGGCTGCTGCAGCTCAAAGCAACCAGTTCTTCAATGCGATGGCTATGTCGGGGCACCCGTTACCCTTTCCTTTACCACCACCTCCGCCTCCACCGCCGACGCTCGGCCCAGGCGCTTCACCTACGGGCGTTCCAACAGCATCCAGTTTACCTCCGGGCCTGACGAGTAATCAAGTGGCGGCTATAGCTGCAGCAGCTGCTGCTTCCGGAAATCCAATGCCTCATAGTCTTCTCGCGTCTCATTTTCCCACAATTAATCCCAACCTAAACCTGAGCAAGCAAGCTATACGTTCGAAATCCCCAGATGCTGAGGAGGCAAAACTGTCTAAACATCAGGGCGACAGCGGAAACATGGGTCACATACGTGAACGTGCAGGCACCTCGCACGCTCAGCAGCCGCCTACTCATCGCATCCACCATCATCATCCTGTTTCGCCACCAACATCCATTGGCTCCGCCGCCATATCCAATTCGTACCAAAGTCAACATCATGAATCTCGTCAATCGCGCTCAAGTCACATCGATCACTCGTCCTCTCATTCCTCGCAACGACTTACGAGATTTTCTTCCGGCGTTAGCTTACGTCCTGGACGAAAATCGCACTCACCGGGCAAACGTCAATGGGGCACTTTGCCTGCGAATTTGGGCACTCAGTTCATCAACCCGGTCACAGGAAAAAAGCGCGTGCAGTGCAATGTCTGCTTAAAGACCTTCTGTGACAAAGGCGCGCTCAAGATCCACTTTTCCGCGGTACATTTGCGAGAGATGCACAAGTGCACCGNAGCGCGTGCAGTGCAATGTCTGCTTAAAGACCTTCTGTGACAAAGGCGCGCTCAAGATCCACTTTTCCGCGGTACATTTGCGAGAGATGCACAAGTGCACCGTAGACGGCTGTAGTATGATGTTCAGTTCTCGCCGATCTCGAAACCGCCACAGTGCCAATCCGAACCCGAAGCTGCATTCTCCCCACCTCAGGCGCAAAATATCTCCCCACGATGGGCGCACAGCTCAACCTCATCCGTTGCTCTTACAACCACCGAACGGGCTGATGGCCGGTCTCAATCCATTTGGCAGCTTTCCGCTGCTCACACCACCGCCCGATATGAGGCACCATCAAATGGCCAGCATGCACGACATGAAACACGGCTCAGCTGAATTTATGCACCGTTCATACATGGACAGCGCCATGTTGGGACGCTTTGACACACGCTCTCGTCACCGACAAGGCAGTGAGGGCCAGTTGGACGATGACGAAGATGATAGCATATTGGATGGCGGCATTCACATAGGCGATGACGACGACGACGACGATGATGACGATGACGAGGGAGAGGGTATTGTGGTGGTGGGTGACGAAGGTGATAGTATTTTGGAGAAAACCAACTCAGAGGACTACAACACCGATGGCGGCGGGGACGACGCCTCCGATGTAGAAGACAACAGTCACGATATGGATCTCACCTCGCCTTTAACGACTGACTACAAGCATACCAAAGAACCATCTTCCAGTAAAGTACCGAGCGGTGACCGCGATGCCGAATCGGGCGTGGCTGAGCAGCACAGTAGCGAGAGCAACGACGACTCACTTAGTGTAACCGATTCGTTCAGTATGCGGGGCGACTTTGAGAGTTCTACCTTTCCGGGCGTGGGTAGTGGCGGTAGCAGCAGCGCTGCAAACACACCTGGTTCCACATCGAATAAACGCAAGCGAAAGAGTCAGAACCCAGTTCGATGTACTGTGCAATCGGATGAAAACTCCTGTGATAACTCCAACGAATACGATTTAGTCGCCGATTTGTCGGTAAAAAAATCAGTTCCAGAAACGTGTTTTGAGGACAACGAAACAAAGGGAGACGATTCCCAAGACAATGCATCACTGGATTTGACCAAAAGAACCCGAAAGTCTGAGAGCCCAGGTCCAACAGTGGTCAACTCAAACGCCACCGAGAGTACAAAAGTTCTTCCGTCACCACCGCTGACACCATCTACGTCGACTAGCGAACCAACGGCAACGGCACGCCAACATCTATTTTCAAGCACTCAACTGAAGTCAGAGCCAATAGACGTTGAATATGAACGACAGCAAAATATTCAGAATGGAACTGACTCAAGCCAACCGCAAG
>NW_016167680.1:0-2258 GCF_001687245.7 Rhagoletis zephyria
GGATAGAGTTCGCGATAAAATGAGTGTGGTCTATGAGTGGTGCCAGGCCGTGGCTTAAAGAGATATTGCATCCAACCACGACGTTCGGCCAAGCCACGCCACAAGGAATCGGTGCGCACTTTGCGTTCGATCAGCTTTTTCCAGAGCATGCCTTCGGAAATAACACGCAACCATTCTTTGCATACCAATTCGGCCGACTTGAGCGAATCTGCATCCAAATAGGTGAGTATGTTTTCGGCAATGTGATCGAGACCTTTCTCTGTGAATAAAAAGTTGGAATTTTTTGTTTCGTTTTGAATTAATGTCTTAAGTAAAAAATTTAAATAAAATAGCTATGGAAAAAGTCGTTGGTAATACAAAATAAGTCATACGAGTATACACGCAAATGTATCAAGTAAGACAAAATAGGACTAAGGATTATGGATATATGAATAGGGTGGTCCAAAAATACATGCGGGGGAAAAATAGTTTAAAATGTTAAGCTATCTTCCCCTAAGATTTTCCTAAATGGAAAAAAGAATGTCCATATTTTTTTGTTAAAAAAAGTATATTTATAGATGAAGTTTTACATGTTGCGATCACATATAATGATTATTTTAAGATTTTTATTTTTTCGCTCAGAGATAATATATATTATTGAGTTTTATTTTTCCAATTAAAAATAATGATTATTTATAAAATTTAAAAGACCGTACAGACGCAATATACTGAAATGTCGACCTGAAAACTTTGGGACTTATTCCTTTTATTAGGGTGTCGCTACCTCTGAAGAAGATACGTCGGAAATGACGCTGGTATAGCTCCTTTGAGTTTTTTGAATAACCATTATTTATAATTGAAAAAATAAAACTTAATGTTAGCACTATCTTTGATCGAATAAAAATCAATAATTATTTCCTTTGAGCGAAAAAGTAAAACTTAAATTAATTTTTTATCTTTAATCTTCATTGGATAAACTCGAAAAATAAAAATCATTGTAAATTACAATAGGACGCACGAAAACACAAATACGTATAGTTAAAATTGTTGATTACAACTTGTAGATTTTTTTGGTTAAAATTTAAAAATAATGATTTTTTCCGTTCCTAAAAGAAAATATTTATTTGCTCGGAATAGTTAAATGGAATTATACTTTTAGCGACAGAGTTGTTAAGTAATGTACCCAAAAAGAAAACGCTTGTATGTATTTAAATACACACATACATACAGTGCCGAACAGAAGTATTGGCACAGTGAAATTTTTCGCAATATATGCAAAGTTTTTTATTCTAACTTATTTTCGTTTTTGTTATTTTTATGGCCTTTATAACAATTATATACACACTATAACAATTTTCGATATTTTTTAACAAATAAATTGTTCATTCTACACAGAAAACATAATAATAAAATCTCTAAATTTTGTGAAAACTTAGAAAAATTAATTAAATTTGGGCACTAATTTGCAACTTTTTATTCAGATTTTTTAGAAAAATTCTAAGTATGCAACGCGAATTTATAGCAACTTTAAACTTGCATTTTGTCATACTAAAATTGAATGGACTATAAAACTGCATACTTACAATTTTTCTAAAAGATCTGAATAGAAAGTTGCAAATTAGTGTGCAAATTTATTGAATTTTCCCGAGTTTTGCACAAAGTTTAGAGATTTTATTTTTATGTTTTTTGATGTAAAATGAACTATATTTTTATAAAAAATTATCGAAAATTAATTTGAATAAAAAACTTTGCATATATTGCGAAAAATTCACTGTTCCAGTACTTTTGTTCGTCACTGTATGTGTGTTATTTGATTTTTTATAAATTTAATCTCGATGAAATACATTTTATTATATTTACACAAATTTATACATACAAATTTATCAATGCAATTAACTTAATTTTAAATGCAACAAAACATACATAAGTAGAACTTCCACCAATGGGTGGGGACAAGAGGAATGATTAATGTTAAATTGTGCTAAAAGCGAATATAAAATGGTTTAAAATTTCCATAACCCAATTTCAGTGCCAACTAGAAGCTTCATTCAGTTTTCATTCTACATAACAGTTATGTTCAATATGTATTACTTTAAAATGCGTTTATGCACTATTAACTTCGAAGGTAAATAGGCGACTACATACCTTATGTATATATATGAATCTATGTCAGTTGATTGAATGCTTTCTTTCTTTATCTTTTTTTTTGTTGTTGTATGTATACATATGTATGTATGTAAGTACACACACATATTGGCAAAGTCTGCACTTGGTGCAAC
>NW_016167680.1:2358-13841 GCF_001687245.7 Rhagoletis zephyria
AAGTTTTGACAAGTGGGTCATTACCAACCCCATTGAAATAGAGCCTTTTTTGTTAAGTACCACGATGTTCACTAAAATTTCTTTAATAATTTTAAAAATTAGCTGCTAGGGCAGCTATATTCTCGTGAGTGTTGTCCACTAGCACTACTTATGTAGAGCAATAAACGCACTGTTTGGGTCACACAAAATTGACTTTTGAAATAAGTTTGCATTATTTCCCAACGAACATCTTCTGCTTATTTGGCATTACAACCGTTGGTTGGCTTGGGCCGAGACCAAAAAACTTTGCCAGTTACCTATCTCCTTTGCGGATTTGCGATAGTTGTTCTCATCCCGAGTGCGGACAGATCCTTCTGCACTTGGTCCTTCCATTGTGTTCGTGGGCGCTCTTGCTTTTGTTGTCCACCGATGGGTGCGGAGTCGAAGGAGATTTTCACCGGGCCGCCTTGTCATCCATGCGTACAACATGTCCAAGTCAGCGCAATCGTTGTGTTTTTATGCGCTTAAGTATGTCCATGTCGTTAAAAAGCTCATACAGTTCGTCATTTAATCTCCTTCGGAACTCATCGTCCACGCGAACGAGGTAATAGATCTTGCGTAGAATAGTTCTGTCGCAAGCCCCCAAAGCCTTCTCATTTTTGTTAGACATCGTCCATGTTTCTGCGCCATATGAAAGTACGGGCATGATGAGAGATTTGTAGAGCGTGATTTTTGTTCGGCGAGAGAGGGATCTGGTTTTCAATTGCCTACCGAGCCCAAAGTAGCAGCCGTTGGCAAGAGTTATTCTTCGCGCATTATTGGTGGTGGTTATGCTGGATCCCAAGTAAACAAAGTCTTTCACTACTTCAAAGTTATGGCAGTGACATGTGTCCCGCCAATATTTACGCGAAGACTTTTTATGTGTTGCCAGGAGGTACTTCGTCTTGTCCTCGTTTACCGCTAGACCAACCTCGTTAGCTTCTCTTTCTAAGCTGCAAAATGCTGCGCTGACATGCCTGGGTTTCGTGCCAACGATATCAATAAATATCATTTGTATACGCCAGCAGCATCGTGCTTTTGCTGTTTGTATATGGTGCCGCTGCGATTCAGCGTACATATCGCACCGTAAATCAAAAACAGTCACACTCAAAAAACTCCAAAAGTTCAAAGTAATTTTTTCCAAATCTTTATATATATATGTATACATATATATACATACGTATTTATGAATTATCACGCGTTTGTTTTTTTTTAATTTATGGATGAGTATGCAAATATGTAAGCATCACGTTAAAAGTTAAACATACATTACATTGATTGTAAATTATTGTGAAGCGATTCTGTGCGGCGCTGATTATGTTCAAATGAAAGCGAAGTGAAATTAAGATTACATCATCCTCAGAAAAGTGAAATTGCTTTGAGAGCACAAGCCAATAAATATAAACATCTGTCATCATACATTTGGGTGGTCCAAAAATGCAAAGTCGAAACTTTAATGAATTCACCCCCTAGGATTGTTCTGTATCGAAAAAAGCTTTACCCCTGTTTTTTTTTTTTAATTTTTATTTTGCAATAAAGAAATATTTAGAGATAGCTCAAAGCGCTTAAAATTTTCCATGTATATGGAAAAAAACAAGTTTTCGTAGAAATGGTATAGAATTCTTGAAAATCAATATTTTTCGATCGGCAAACTTCGTTTCTCTTCAGGAGACTTGTTGTTTATTTAACAATTTTTTTAATACTAACGATTTTTTATGGGTCCCTCCATCGCATTTTCATGGGTTTTTGGCGGATCTGTAAAATATTGTTACAATGAAAAATGGTTGAATAAACCAATCGGTTATTATTATTGGGAATCGCCTGAAGAAAATAAAATTCTATTCCATTACTACAAAAAGTGGTTGTTTCCCATATAAAATACATGGAAAATTTTGCGCCATTTGAGCGACCTCTACATTTTTTATTGATTTTAAAATAAAATATAGGCGTATATTTTTTCGGTATACAACAACCCTAGGAGTTGATAGCATTAAAATTCCGACTTTACTTTTTTCTCATGCATTTTTGGACCACCCTAGTGCACAGCTTAGTAATAATAGATGTGAAAATGTCAAAGTATCCTGATTTTGTTTTGGTCATTTGTTGAGAATTGAAAATCAAACTACTGGCGCTTTTTTTAGTTTAAAAGACCTTGTTTGAGCACAAACAGAAAGATTTCTTCCTTTGGGACTTTTTAAAATCTCGTGTTTACCACGACAAACTACAAACCTTGCAAGTCTTTAAAATTAATATTGAAGAAGGAATCGCCAATTTGGAGCCAGATGTTTTGCGTGCAACACTCTAAAATGCTGTAAAACGGGCACAGTTGTCATCATCAACTCGCGAGGTGGTCATTTAAGTGATATAATTTTTTCAACTTAATGTCCCCAATTTTATATCTTCAAATAAACTTTACATGAAAACAGAGTTAATTTTTTCATTCACTAAAAATGTGGTAGTCAAATCACATTACGACATTACTTTTGCGTCACCGCGTATTGCTCAAAATACATTGCCTAAAAAATAATACATTTTCCATTGTAAGTAGCATAAGTTTTATAAGGTAACGAAAACGTAAGAAATTTACTACTATTTCCTAAAGAGGGCTTCATTTTTCCCCGATTCTGCCATACTTGCAATATGCGAAGTTGAGTTGAGGGCGTACCAAATGGAGCTGTCACAACGCACAACATTACAAACCAATAGAACTGTCAGGTATAAGCAAAATAAGATCATATGATGAGCCGTTTATTTTGAAAGTGGCGCTAGTAATTTCCTATTTCTTTCGCTTAAATGGTTGGCTACTTCTAACTGAATGCAACTGTAAATCGTTCTACCATCATACAGTAATGGTAATACTTTTTTTCCTTTTGGCTCAGAAACGATTAACAGACACGTTCATATACATACATGTAAATGATAACTGAAGTCAAATGGTATGAAATGACTTATGCCACTTTCAAAATAAACGGCTTATGAACGTTGAATCTCAAATTTTACTTCCTCCATTCATTTTATATCTCAAGGTAATAAGCATTACGAATTTTTAGCAGAACAATTCATGTTTTTTGAAAAACAAATATGTACTCGTATTTACACATTGCACAAGTTATTCACATTAACAAAAAAAAAAATAAAAATAAAAATAAATGAATAAAAGCAGAAAAGTAAAGATCACTGACTAAATGCCCTCAAAATATGGGAAACAGAAATAAGATAACAACATACGCTCGTACGTGAATCATACATACAGTATTGGCCATATCTATAGCACCCTCATTTCAAAGTGATATTTTTTGCCACTTATATGTATATGTAGTTCATTCTCTAACAAAACCCATATAAACCCAAGATTTAACCTTTGTAAAAGACTACAAAAGAAATGCAACGAATTTTCAACCTGTACTCAAAAAAATTCTAACACTACTGAGAAAAAAGTTGGAAATTTGGGTGAAAATTTGCTGCATTTTTTGTAGTCTTTTACAGGGTTTTAAAAACTTCAGTTTATACGGGATTTGTTAGAGAATGAAATGAATTTTATTTTAATATTCCTAAAAATAAATAAATAAACATGAGTAGCAAACAATATCACTTTGAAATGGGGGTGTTATTGTATTGGCCAATACTGTATGTGGTTATGTATACGCACACACATATATGTAAGTCCAGTTCGGAGTTAAACTTGTTGAAACCTGTTTTTGCAAGCAATACATCGCAAAAAAAAAGAAAATATGTAGTAGACAAGTAAGCCAAAACGATTGTTGGAAGATGAATTTTTATGTATGTATGTATGTTTACGAGTACTTTAGGATTTCTAAAAAACCAAAACATAACAAATAAAAAATAAAGCTATGAATCATTAAGCGAAGGCAAACGTACAAGTAAGGAAGAGGAAAATGAGCACAAAGTGCAATGCTGGTCGTTGCAGAGCTACTATCTGCAATTAAATAGGAATTAGAGGCGGGTCCGTCAATACTGGAGCAACTTTGAATAAGCATTTGAAGCGCAAGTGACCTAATGCTGAATAAATGGCCAGCGCCAGCTACAACAACTTTTGCAAATGCAAACAAGTAATTACAGCAACAAGGAGTGCCGACCAAGGTGAGTGGCATACGCGCACGCGTGCACGCAGCAGACGAACTGACCGGCCGACCGACCGACCGCCCGGCGTTGGTCAAATGATACGCACATAAATACGATGTTGATTTATTGCACTGCTCATCTGTGCATTTCTATCGGATTGCATGCAACAGTTCATAAGAAGGCAAATCATGTGTACGAGTTTGTATGTAAAGGAAGAAAAACACAACCGGTATCGATAAGCAAAAACAAAGCCACCACAGATAACTGAGGGAAAACATTCGATTCCATTGTTTGCTTATGTAGTTGTTCTTTTTCGTATTGCATTTCGTAAAAATTGTAATAAGTAATACATTGGTACTACTCAATAACCGACACCTTTGGTGTTATGTGCACTTGTCACAATCACACAAACAAATAAATAAGCTTTTTATAAGACGTTAATTCTTAATAAGAAACGTCATTCGAAACGGAACGATACGATACGATGAAATTTCGATGACTTTTGCTTAAAAAGTGGAGAAATGGGGTACATTTGTTCGGCTAGTTTCAATTTCTACTCTTGTGTTTTGACTTACATTGTATATACACTGCCGGAACAAAGTATTGGCACAGCAAATTTTTCAAAATATATGCAACAATTTTCATTCTAATATTTTTCTGCTAATTTCGTATAAAAATATGTTTCGTTCTACAACAAAAAACATAAGAATATAACTCCTAAACTTTGTACAAAACTCGCGAAAATTCAGCAAATTTTGATGAAAATTTTCAACTTTTTAATCAGATTTTTTAGAATTTGCAGATAGGGTATGCAGATTTATAGCCCAATCAATTTTATTATAATAAAGTGCAAGTTTTAGTTAGCTAGGAATTACCGGCATTTTTTTTCACGCAGTCTCTTCCATACAAAAACTTTTTTTCGTAAATACCTTATATGGAAAAAATGCAAAAGACCTTCAACAAAAACAAATTTCAAAAATCCACGCGATTTTTTACTAACTCTGAACTTGCATTTTTTACTAGAATTCAATGGGCTGCAAAACTGCATACTCAAAAAAATTCTAAAAAATCTGATTAAAAAGTTGAAAATTTTGATGAAATTTTCGCGAGTTTTGCACAAAGTTTAGGAATTATATTTTTATGTTTTTTTGTTGTTGAATGAACCATGTTTTTATACAAAATTGGCGGAAAAATATTAGAATAAAAATTGTTGCATATATTGTGAAAAATTTGCTGTGCCAATACCTTGTTCCGGCAGTGTATATGCCAGAAAAGGGTGGAGAAGAGCTCTATTGGGGCCCCTGCAACATATTCGGTTTAAATATCTGTCTACCAGAAGGTGCGACTGCAACCCAATGAATCCCGGGATTGGTTTGAGCGCAGGGTTAGAAGTCCGCAACCTAAAAATTTGTTCCAATGAAAATGTTAAGCTATCCGCTACAGGCGTTGAGGACAGACTGACTGGTTGCGAAATGCTGATGAAGTCACACTGGCGTGATGCATACATATATAAAAATATATACAATAGAGTGGTCCAATTTTTGTATTGGGGGGAAAAAAATCATGGGACAGAAAAGGGGGCCCTTAGTTTTTTCCGTTTGGTATTTGTAATATCTATACCGAATTTCAATTTTCTACTATAACCAATATCTACAGAATGTTCAAAGACCTTTAAACCAATTGTTTGATTAATATATATATATATATATATGTACACAATACTTCTAGAGTAAAAGATGAGCATTCTCTTAATGTATACTTAGAAACGTAAAGTTTGGTACCAGCACCTCTTTCGGCAAGAGGAAACATTTGGAAGTGCCCCAAGCCCTATCTCGGAAAAAAATTGTTGGACCACTCTAATATACATATATGTATATATATATATATACACGTACCAAGACAGCAGAAAAACGTAAATTTTGCCGACAGTGCGGTCTAGTAAAATTTTCCGTATACGGTAAAGAATAAAAACCACTACAATTTTCGTATCCACAAACGTTCACAATACAAACGGTGCTGTCGTATCCGGAAACGAATAGAAAACGACTACAGTAGTTATCATATTATTTTCGTATCCAGAAAACGTTCGAAAAAGATGATGCTGTTTGAAAGCAATAATTGTATTTTATTCGCTCAAGCAGAACTCCGACAGGCGCCTCTTTATTATTATTACCCTTTTTTTTAACCACAAAAAAGTATCTTTGAGGTGCAGAAGGAAAACGTATTAAATGAAAATTCAGTCAAACAATTTTATGAAAAACAGCCGAAAACGTCTCTGTTTCACGAAAATTGTCCAAGTATCGACATACCGTGCATACGTTCCCGTTACAAACATTTATACTGCTCGTTTTTTTTTCTTGGGTCGCAGGGGTGAGTCAAAAAGTTGTTTTCGGGCAAATAACCATAACTACAAAATGTTCTCAAAAAAGCTAAGAAACTACCCAAAACCATGTCAACGCGGAAGAAACAGCTTCGTGCCAACTAAACGTCAAATCGTACAAGATTATAAGTTTAAGATTTGAGCGGCAGCGAACACAATAACGCTAAATTAATAGTACACTTTTTTCACTTAATAATCAGCATAACAAGCATACAAACATACAGTGCCGGACATAAGTATTGGCACATAGAATTTTTCGCAATGTATACAAAGTTTTTTATTCCAATTTGTTTCGCTAATTTTTTATAAAAATGTACTTCATGCTACAATTAAAAAAAAAAAACTAAAAATTAAATCTGTAAACCTTGTGCAAAACTAAGAAAAATGCAATGAATTTGTTTAATAATTACCAAGTATCTAATTAGATTCTAAGTATGCCCACGGTGTTATTTTTTTCAATACAAAAAAAAATACAAAAAAAAAACATTTACTAACTGCGTGAAAAAATGCCAAACTCAACGTAGTTTCAAACTTGCACTTTGTTGTACTAAAAACGAATAAGCTATAAAATTGCATACCTAGAATTTTTCTACAAAATTTGATCAGAAGTTGCAGATTTGTTTGTATACGAGCGTATAGACAAGAACCGGTAACTATTTCTGCTGGGAACGAACTACGCTTGCCCCAAATCTCTTCATGTGGATTTTAAGTTCATTCGGCTGTAAGTTTTTTTTATTCAAATACAAATTTAAAAACTGAAAACAGAATGGTTTAGAAATATAATCAGCTTTATCATGAGTTTCATTTTCCCCGAACCGGTTCACTTTTCACTTCTCGTTTCCATGTATTTACTATGGGCGGATAAAAAATTTTCGGGTGAACTTTTTCGGGGAAAAGGCAGAAAATTAAAAAAATGTGTTCAGGCATGCAGTTTTGTAGCCCATTCAATTTTAGTCTTATAAAGTGCAAGTTGCACGTTGCAAAAAAATTTTGTTTTTTTTTTCTGGAAGGTGTTGCGCATTTAATAATAATAATATAAAAGATTGGCGCTTATACATATGTTAGTGTTTGGCCGAGCTTTTCCTTCGACTTGTGGCGTGCGCCTTGATGTTGTCACACAAAGCGGAGGGACCTACAGTTTTACGCCGACTCCGAACGGCGATTGTATTTTTATGAGAAGCTGTTTTTCATGGCAGAAATACACTCGGAGGTTTGCCATTGCCTGCCGAGGGACGACCGCTGTTAAGAAAAAACCTTTTTCTATATTTTTTGGGATGTTGCTTTGACCAGGGCTTGAACCCAGGTGCTGATGTGTGAAAGCGCGCACTGCTTGCGCATTTAATTCTATATAAAAATCGATTTTGAAAAAAAAAATTTAAACTTTTTTTCAGAATTTTTAGCAGCTGGCAGTCTTGTAGCCCAATTCAAGTGCAAGTTTCAAGTCACTAACAATTACCGTTGATTTTTGTTTTTTTTTTCGTAGAAGATATTAGGCATTTTCCTCTATATAAAATTAGATATCGAGGGCTTATATTCAATACCCTCTATCTGAAATTTTCACAAAAACTACGTTGTGATGTTAGAACCAATCTGGGATGTACCCGTCACCCGCGCCAAAAAATTCTCAAAGATCAAAGGTCAGATTTTAGTTATTCGAAAATTGCGTTTTATTAAACTAAAATTGAATAAGCTGAAAAGCTGCATACTCGAAAATCTTCTAAAGACTCTGAATAAGAGGTTTGAAATTTTGATGAATTTTTTCAGTCCCGAGGCTACAGCTAAGCTAATCTCACTAAGTAATGATGAATAATTGCATAAACAACTAGATTCACTATGTGATTACACACTGTAAACTTCCTTGCCTTCCGTTTTATATTTAATTTTAAAAACTAATCACTTCAATCTCGCTATAAAATGATGCTCAAAATATATTTTTTTTATCTTTTTAGAGATATTTTTTTTAAGTAAAACACCATCAATTTAAAGGAATTTAAAAGAAAATGACAAAAGCACAGTTCACGTCAAAAGGGTGCAATGGCGGCCAAGAAGAAGTGAAACTACCTAAATATAAATATTTATATCACGGATCGAACTATATTTTTTAAGTGAAAATTATTAAAAATAAATAAATAAACATAAGTTGCAAACAATATCATTTTGAATTTTGCTACTATCTTATTGACCGCAACCTGTATGTACATATATATGTATGTATGTAAATAGTAAGCAAAAGGTATAAAATAAAAAATATCAATTAGCTGATAGCAGCAGCAGCGAAACACCAAAAAATAATATATTTATACTCTTGTATTGCTTTAATCTAATACAGTAACTCATAAAATAACTACACAATTCTTATTTTACAATATTCAAAACGTTATTCATGGTATAAATTTTCGCTAAATTTTTATACAAATATAACAAAACACATTTACATACTTTGTAAATCTATGTTCCAAACTTATTGCAAAATTTTAAAAAATTCCGCATATTCCCTCCAATTTCGTTCCAAAGATGTACGGAGAAAATAAAGAACTGACGTTCAGTTATCAAGCTGTTATATTTTAAGATAGAAATCAGTAGAGATCGAGAAGATCTATTGATCTGAAGTCGTTGTTCGAGATACTGAGGCTTTCGAGTAGTTTGAGGTGGCTCAATCGCGTTGACTTTTATTGCTGACGGTGTTGCGCATTTTCATTAATTTAACGAGTGCTCTTACATACATATGTATGTACAGATGCGTGCAACTAATTAGCAACGAAATTCAAAACAATATTGCTTGNTTTTAATCTAATACAGTAACTCATAAAATAACTACACAATTCTTATTTTACAATATTCAAAACGTTATTCATGGTATAAATTATCGTACAATTTTTATACAAATATAACAAAACACATTTACATACTTTGTAAATCTATGCTCCAAACTTATTGCAAAATTTAAAAAAAAATTCCGCATATTCCATCCAATTTCGTTCCAAAGATGTACGGAGAAAATAAAGAACTGACGTTCAGTTATCAAGCTGTTATATTTTAAGCTAGAATTCAGTAGAGATCGAGAAGATCTATTGATCTGAAGTCGTTGTTCGAGATACTGAGGCTCTCGAGTAGTTTGAGGTGGCTGAATCGCGTTGACTTTTATTGCTGACGGTGTTGCGCATTTTCTTTAATTTAACGAGTGATCTTACATACACACATACATATGTATATGGAAGAACGTGCCCATCACGATTTTTGAGCTTATGATTAAAAATTTTAAAATTTTGATGATAATTTGCAGAACTGGGTATTTTTCTGTTATATAACTGTGTACTTATTTTTGTGAGTTACTGTATGTATGTATAGTACATAATTAAATCACTAGGCAATACTTACTCGGCAATAATGTGATAAAGTCACGCTGCAGCATCGGTTTGAGAAACGCATTTATGTGTCCATGCTGGTAGTGGCACATGCGCGTGAGCAGCTGCTCCACGNCTATTCAGAAAATTTTCGGGTATGCAGTTTTGTAGTCCATTCAATTTTAGTATAATAAAGTGCAAGTTTCAAGTCGCTAAACATTACCGTTGATTTTTTAGAATTTTTTTTTGTGGAGGGTGTTGCGGATTTTTTTCCATGTAAAAAAAAATTTTGATCATGTGTTATATGGAAGCAATATCGTTTTGAATTTCGTTGCTAATTAGTTGCACGCATCTGTATATGGAATAACGTGCCCATCACGATTTTTGAGCTTCTGATTAAAAATTTTAAAATTTTGATGATAATTTGCAGAACTGGGTATTTTTCTGTTATATAACTGTGTACTTATTTTTGTGAGTTACTGTATGTATGTATAGTACATAATTAAATCACTAGGCAATACTTACTCGGCAATAATGTGATAAAGTCACGCTGCAGCATCGGTTTGAGAAACGCATTTATGTGTCCATGCTGGTAGTGGCACATGCGCGTGAGCAGCTGCTCCACGAATTCAACCTGATCCGCTTCGTTCCATTGCGAGAAGTAGGTTAAGCAGGTCTCACGTTCATTTTGAAATATTTGCGATGATTCTTTCTTACGGACGGGATCATACAGCATTGTCGATGTGAACTGTTTTTTGTGGTTGTTGTTTTTGGTATAATGATGTTGTATATCGATGTAGGTGAATTTCCAGTGTTAGAAAAACGGCAAGACATCAAATATGGTAAAAAGACCGCATAAAAAATGTTTTACAAATAGAAAGAAAATATTAAAAAACATTAGTAAGTAATTAGCAAACGAATTAACAGACAAACAAACATTCATATATAAATCGATAAAACCACTTGACTTTCGATTTAAAAAGAATAACTTTATCTTAAAAATGTTTATATTTTTACTAAGCATCTATTAAAGGGGCATCTTAAACTGCACCTATGGCTACCCCTATTCTGGAACCCGAATTTTCGTAATTCGTAATTCGACATGCTGCAACCCTTGTGGAAACCTGTGCAGCATTGCCAGCTATCAGTTGTTTTTCGAAGACAGTATGAAGCAAAACAAAGTGGAAACGAATTAAAAAAAAAAAACATTCATTAAGTGCTTATTTATGGTAAAATTTATTGATTTTTCATATTTTGAAGGAAACGATGGATTCTATGCCAATTGCAATTATAGCAGCAGAGTAAGAGCGCGCTATGGAAGTGAATTCACAAAGGTATGCGGAGCTGTCGGGCATAGTAACCATGGACGCATCTATGTCAGCTTCCGGTTTAATTATTCAACCACAACCTCCTATGCCTGAAGAACTGGTTCTCAATCCAGTTAATGCAATAACAACTTCTTCCAAGCCATTGAAAACACGTGTGTCAAGTTAGCACTACACTTTTCGAAATTGGAAAAGTTAACTACGGCATTAATTGTAGTGTTTTTGTTGTAAATTTGTTGTGGAAAGAAAAAATTTGTAGCTCTCGTTTTTTAAGAAAAAATGGTATGTAGTGCTAACTTGACACCATACACCTAGTCGATAGAATTGAGATAT
>NW_016167680.1:13976-14566 GCF_001687245.7 Rhagoletis zephyria
CGAGAGCTACAAATTTTTTCTTTCCACAACAAATTTACAACAAAAACACTACAATTAATGCCGTAGTTAACTTTTCCAATTTCGAAAAGTGTAGTGCTAACTTGACACACGTATTGAAAACATGCACTTTGTTGGGTCCACCACCTGTTGAGCTTGTTTCTGAATTCGGACGCGCTTAGGGATTATAAGTATAAGTATGTCTCCTTTCTGTCTTGCCGGAGAAGAGGGGCTTCCGCATTTCAAAGGCATGCAACATTTCTTGTGCATATTATTAATAAACTATTTTTCGGAAATTTGAAACATTTATTTTAAATGAAAGTTTAATCCTTTGATTACACGCGTATGTAAAAGTTTTTAGATTCTGGTTATGCGTTTGGACACAACAACCGACAATCATTGTACTAATAACTAACCCGGACCCAAGTTTCTCGAATGGCAAATTTATCTGTTTAAATGAACACCACTAATATATTCTGCAAACACAGATCGATTAACATCTTTTATCTCGCCTCCGACACAGAATTGTTTTTGTACAAAATTGCGCAAAAAAGCTGTCAATTTCTTACTCGTTCGTTTTTAGGCATGCCATT
>NW_016167680.1:14666-16526 GCF_001687245.7 Rhagoletis zephyria
AAATAAATAATTAAACATAAGTAGCAAACAATATCACTTTGAAATGGCGGTGCTATAGATATGGCCTATACTGTATGTATATGTTGTGAAGTCTTTTAAAAAATTAATAAACATTAAATAAACAAACGAAAACTATCCCAAACTAATCAAAATGTACCTGTTCCTATTTATATAAAGTAAAACCAAACTCCATACGACGAAACAGAAGGATCCGATGTTAATTAAAATATTTCGTATCATTTCGAACTTATCGAATTTGCTATGCCTCTATTAGACTTGGCAAATTTGCCTTTAGTTGAATTTAAATGGAAATGATGCATTTTTCAATTTCTCTTGTCCCCTATATCAAAATATGAGTTTTCACATGTATGTATGTACGTACATACATATGAAAACGTATCTACCTATTTGTATTTATTTATTTTATTTTATTTTTTTTAATTTCGCAAGGGCATTGTTACAAGCAAAAACAAGTACACGCTCTCGAAAAGGTCAAAGCGATCAACAGCTAGCTATAGAACTTAAAAAAATTAAAATTGAGTTTCATTGCAAACATGTTGCTATTCACAATTCGATACCAACAGTGGTGTGCGATGAAATAGAGCCATTATACAGTTACTTTCAAGTTTAGCTTTCGCGTTTATTTTTCGCAAATGACTCCAAGTGTGCTGTTAATGGCAACAAGGTGCGCATTAAAATAGGGCCAGTTGTAAGAATCATACTTTTAACAGCTTAAAAAGCTTCCTGTGAAACTAATTCACCAGCGAATCATAGTGTAGAGTTGTAATTTTCTGCACTCTACCATTAAAATAAAGAAATAGGAAGATGAAGAAACTGCAGTGCAGAATGTCGAAAAGTTTAAGCTTTTGCTTGGAATCGCTTATTATCGCGTAGCAAATTAAGAACTTAAGAACTTCGTACTGCTTATTAAAATTGGGCTCTATAACTTTTTCTTGACCATTTCTTGAGTTTTTTTTTTATTCGTCGAACTAAATAAACGTTTGCAAATTATAACATACATATGTACAGATGTGGTTTTTATTAACTCGTAGCTTCAATTGCATTTCTGCTTGGATGCAAAAATGTAAAGCCAATGTTTCGTCTCTACGGGAAGGCACCGGTGTTATTGAAGAGATTAAAAATAATTTTTCTCAAATGGGGAATAACGAATATTTAAAAAAATTAAAACGACTAGCGCAGATCTTTATTATTTGAGAATATCAAGCAACACTTGTATGTCCGTTATAATTTTTCAATCCTTGAAATAAACTGAGTAGAAAACATAACATTAAATTGTCCTTAATTTTTATTTGTTTTACTGCTTATCTAAGCGCCTTAAATGGATTTTTTCTTGCTTATTTCCTTCGGCCCGCTGATAATTATTGATAGTTATCAAAAGCTATCAACTTTTGGCGTTCGCGTACGCCAAACCTGTTTAAAAAGTTAAATTCAAATTATATAATGAGTTATATTAGTTTTGGTATCATTCGAAATGGGTCTGAAAGGGCTTTATTTCTTATAAATATGTATCTAAGACGTGTGTCAAGTTAGCACTACACTTTTCGAAATTGGAAAAGTTAACTACGGCATTAATTGTAGTGTTTTTGTTCTAAATTTGTTGTGGAAAGAAAAAATTTGTAGCTCTCGTTTTTTAAGAAAAAATGGTATGTAGTGCTAACTTGACACCATACACCTAGTCGATAGAATTGAGATATTGAAAATGTTATAACGGCATTAATTGTAGCTTTTAGCTTTAAAATTTGTTGTGGAAAGAAAAAATTTGTAGCTCTCGTTTTTTAAGAAAAAATGGTATGTAGTGCTAACTTGACACCATACACCTAGTCGATAGAATTGAGATAT
>NW_016167680.1:19575-20909 GCF_001687245.7 Rhagoletis zephyria
AATTTATGTCCGTAAATATGTAGATATGTATGCCTGAAATTAATGAAAATTGTAATGCATAAATTCATTATACATACATATCTATATACATTCATTATTATTTATATCAATATAACGAATAAATAAATGCGAATTAATATAGTCAGGGTCTCTCAATTTATGTAAGCCACCAACATGTTTAATAAATTTGAAGTAAAAGATAAATAAACACACTTACTGCTTGCGAATTGGAGTTAGTCTCGTCCATAATTTTGTCAGTCTCCATTTTAATCATTTTATGCTATATAATTTTTTCCAAACTCTTTTTTGTTGAATATTTGTTTTTATTTTATATTTTACTTTCCTTTTATTTCACATAAAACATACACACACTCCCTACCGTCGATGTTATTCCTCCTTCTCTTTACTTTTAACAAGCAAAACAGTCAACGAGTAACAACGGGGACAGATAATTCAATTCCTCCGATTACTGTGAGGAAAATCCGTTCACAAAATCCAAATTAAAAAGATTTCAAAATCGAACATGCGCACACTTTTACACTGTTCGTCTGTCCCGCTTTCGCTTCAAAGCTCAGCACACGGCACTGAAAAAAAACAGTACTTTTCGCTCGTTCTGTTTAACGAAAACGTACTCACAGCACACAGAACGCACAGAACATCTTGCGTATCCGCTTAGCTCCTTTGTTGTCTTGCGATTAACGAACACACACGTTGAGTGCACATTCACGCGAATCACAACAGCTAGCTTTCTCGTTTAAACAAACTGAAAAGTACCAAGTCATGCCGCCATTATCTTGACATGCGTTTGCCGCTTTCTCTTTTCCTCTTTCTCAAGCGCAAGTCATTTAACAAAGCGAAAAAATGCTACAAATCCTGAAATTTCAATGCAGTTTTTTTGATAAAAAATCTTTATATGGTGGAAATACGCGCAATTTATTCAATAGTGAGACTTTTCTCGGCTTCTTCACCAATTTGAAAATGTAAAAATAGGAATTTTTCACAAATTAAAACCAACTTCACCAAATTTTTCCGCGCACCATCGGGCACAACCAACGATTGCACGTAAAAACGACACGACTGAAGGAGAATGACAACCACAACCAACTTCACAGAAAATGTCATTCACAATAAACTCAACGACCTAAAGCACTCGAGAACGATTGTTCATGCATTTAACTGTCTTTTGATTACTCATAAGGGACTGTAATTTTGTTCTTTATATAAATGTTCAAATCAAATTATATTGAATTCCCCCAACATTTAAAGTCATTTAAATTAATTAAATTGCGAATTAGCTATTCACACACTCGATTTGAATTCAAGATTTTGTTTTT
>NW_016167681.1:0-1626 GCF_001687245.7 Rhagoletis zephyria
CAGTAGTATAGGTAGGTATTAATACACTTTGTGTATAACATCCTTAAAAGAGTATTCAAAAGTGAAACAATAATCAAAAGTAAAAAAGGTATATAAAAACTATGTTAATCTTAGTAATCCTCTGAAATCTCATCTTCAAAAAGTGGCAAATTATTAATTGCGTAGTTTAAAAATATCGAGTTTAGCTTTACTAAACCAAAACAAACCAAACCGGCGCAAATTGGATCAATTATGTTTTTAAATTGGGAGAATTGAGAACATTGAATGGCACACTGTCTTCGCCATGCCACTGAGTGAGTTAATAAACTGCATACTCAAAATCTTTCTAGAAAATCTAATTAAAAAGTCGAACTTTTTACGAAAGTTTGTTGTTTTTTTTTTTTTTTTTATTTTTAATACGGTTTTCGTTAAGGAGTTAACTATATATTTATAAAAAAATAACTCAAATTAAATAACAAAATAAATAATTGTGAAAACTTGGCAAAATTTGGTGCGACTACAATTTTTTCGACCACTGTATGTATGTAAATATTATATAAAAATTTTTTATTTTTTATTTGTTAACTAACTTTATAAAAGTTTGGTTTCGTTTATGAACCCATAATAATAAAATTAACATAAAGACCAGCAATCTATTAAAATAGATAATTTTTTTATTTTGTAAATAAGGAGATATCTGGATGATATCTAGGGATGGGTGGGGGATTTTACGAAATTTCGGGCAAAATCGGGGAATTGCATTGTCGAAATCGGGAAATTCTCAAAAATGAGTTGGCTACCCTGGTAGCGACTGTCAGAGATCCACTGCAGGATTGTGTTGTGTAGGTCAATACCTAAAAATCTTCGTTGACTCATTTACCAGAACCATAGATAGATAGATAATAAAATGAGGTTTGCACCGCGACCTATTGGTCTATTGTGCCCTCCACTCTTCACAATACCTCCAGTAAAGCTAATTCCCTGAGAAAATTTAACAATGCCTTAGGAGATAGGGAGTGAATGTGCCTAAGCTGTGGCCACATTGAGCCTAAACTTCTCTCACGTCTTCGCCAGACTGCATCACATTCGTGGAGGATGTGAAGAGGTGTCTCGCTGGTAGTGTCGCAAACCAGAACCATTGTGAGCTTTACTTTACAGCGACTTGGCAGAATCAATAGGTCTCCACGTATGTCGACAAACACAGCTATGCGGCATTTAAGGGAATTTCGTCTTTTTAGCCTTCATTGAATTTCTGTAGGCCAACGACTCTCACCCATTTTGTCGTGTCGACAGCGAACGCAGAACAAACATTTTTTTAAATTTAAAAAGTAAAAATTTTACTACTAAAAATTGTTAATGTTCTTAAAGCTTGCAAAGAAATCTGGAAAGGAAATTTCACTGTTTTTGTTTTTAGGAGTAAGGTGGGAGTGTCATTGATAAAATTAGAGTGAGAGAAAGTTTTACATACAAAACCTTTCATTATTGAATCATGGCTAGTACCTTAAGCCGTACAAAGGTTTATAAATTAAAAAACGTATGAAGAAGTCAATTTATAAAGCTTTTTATACCTACTATATGTTTCATGAATAAGGCCATAAATCTGTAGACTGAAATTAAATAAATAAATCAAATAAAAGTAAAAAAAAA
>NW_016167681.1:8800-19506 GCF_001687245.7 Rhagoletis zephyria
AAAAATGTGCGCCCAAATATGCAAGGAAAGCTTAACGTCGAAAAGCTGCAATCACAGCAGAGAGCCAATGCATTCGCTACTCGACTCTCTCACCTGCTCTCAGAGAACACTCTTCAACGAACCGACATATGCGAGCAGTGGGACCACATCTCCCGTTAATTAAGTACCGCCGCCGAAGAAGTAGTCGGATTTCAGCGAGCCCGAAAGAACAACTGGTATGATGAGGAATGTCAAGAAGCTGCGGATAAAAAAGATGCCGCTACAGAGCCACGCTGCGATCGGGCGCAACGCGCGCTATGTGGGACCGCTATAGGGATCTGAAGAGGGAAGCGAGACGTATTTGCCGCAATAAGAAGAGAGAGGCCGAAATACGTGAGTGCGAAGAGCTTGAAATGCTGGCCGACAGGAAGAATGCCCGAAAATATTACCAGAGAGTTAGTCGACTTACGGAAGGTTTCAAGACCAGGGCATACTCCTGTAAGAACAACAATGGCGACCTAGTAACCGATGTTCAGAGCGTACTTAAATTATGGAGGGAACACTTTTCCGCCCTACTGAATGGTAGCAGCACGGAAAGTTGTGGAGAAGAAGAACCCGAGCCCGCAGTCGATGATGACGGATTCGACGTTCCAACGCCTGACTATGACGAGGTACGAATCATAGCGTACGGCAGGGCGCTCGAGTGACGAAAGCAGCCACAGTAGCATGCTGAAATGACTCACTTATATATACACGAGATTTGGAAGTTTTTATCCAGACGTCCAATCGACATGTTTGAGGTATCGTTGGAAACGTCTTGTATTCAAGCTTCATAAACGAAACAAAAAACATTTTTTTGCCTTTGTCGGGGGTATGCGGGTACACCCAACATATTTAGTGTTATTCTATAGGCCAATACCTTTCAAACGATACCTTATATATTGAGTTCCGGCTACTAGTTGGAAAGATGTGTTTCGGTTCGTGTCTCCACTACGAGATACTTTGCGATGTGTGTAGCGTCCGTACCTTCATTTAATTTTTTTTTCAAACTTTCAGAAGTTAAATTACCAAATAAACTAGGAAGGTTTTGTTCCAGGATGTTTCGATTCGTAGGCCTTTGGGGCGTGGCTGGCACCTGAAATTCAACGAAAGGCGATTTTTTAAACTACCACTGAGGTCGTACTACTCATCNTCATTTAATTTTTTTTTCAAACTTTCAGAAGTTAAATTACCAAATAAACTAGGAAGGTTTTGTTCCAGGATGTTTCGATTCGTAGGCCTTTGGGGCGTGGCTGGCACCTGAAATTCAACGAAAGGCGATTTTTTAAACTAACACTGAGGTCGTACTACTCATCCCATACCATTGAAGTGGATATCAATAGAAGGGTCTTAAAACNCCGTACCTTCATTTAATTTTTTTTTCAAACTTTCAGAAGTTAAATTACCAAATAAACTAGGAAGGTTTTGTTCCAGGATGTTTCGATTCGTAGGCCTTTGGGGCGTGGCTGGCACCTGAAATTCAACGAAAGGCGATTTTTTAAACTACCACTGAGGTCGTACTACTCATCCCATACCATTGAAGTGGATATCAGTAGAAGGGTCTTAAAACAAGCTATCTAACGCTGGCTTTTGTGTTTATAAAATATAAATATGTCATAACCTTATCGCCTGAAAACTAAAACTGGCCAGTCGATTTTATTCTAAGTTTCCACAAGTCTAGCTCAAAACCTTAGCTTTCATCTGGGGGGAGATTCTGTAACCAGTTAGCGACAATTTTCGGATCGGTATCGCTTTTGTTGACGTATGATATGAATATTTTTACGTCAACAAGGGCGATAGCGATCCGAAATTTGTCGCTAACTGGTTACAGAATCTCCCCGCCTGGTATATAGCTTATATCTGAGAAAACTCTCNTATCTAACGCTGGCTTTTGTGTTTATAAAATATAAATATGTCATAACCTTATCGCCTGAAAACTAAAACTGGCCAGTCGATTTTATTCTAAGTTTCCACAAGTCTAGCTCAAAACCTTAGCTTTCATCTGGGGGGAGATTCTGTAACCAGTTAGCGACAATTTTCGGATCGGTATCGCTTTTGTTGACGTATGATATGAATATTTTTACGTCAACAAGGGCGATAGCGATCCGAAATTTGTCGCTAACTGGTTACAGAATCTCCCCGCCTGGTCTATAGCTTATATCTGAGAAAACTCTCGTTGTGGAGATATTACGATTCAAATAGAAAAAATGTCGCTCCAAAAAGGGTCAAATGGTAAAAAATTAACATATTCGTCTATTTTTGTTGCTTTAAGATATAAAATTCCCATTCCCCGATTGCCTCTTAAACCGAAACTCCCTGCAAATCGGGGAATTCCCCGCGAGTTGACAAGTGGAAGGATGCAGCTTGCTAATCACTTCGTACATGTCTTGGAAACCACAATTTGTGTGTATCCAGTCACATGCCGAAATTGTAACATTTTCCCCATTTTAATTGTAAATGTGTACACAGTTTTTGACTATGCTACATGGGTTCATCACCCGCACTTAATCTACCGGGGAAGACGCATACAATAGTTGCGTTCGCGCAGCTGTTAATTGTTCATGTTTAACCAAAACTTTCAGGTTTTTGCGTTCGCGTACGAGGGGAAACTGCTGGTTTCTGCTGGAAAAAATTTTGCGAACAGGAAAACAGCTGATCAAAAACAGCTGGTTTGAATTTACGCAAATTACAAATTTGAATTTGATGGTTTGCTNAAATTGAGAGAGCAAAGTGACATTTCATTTTGAGGGGAAACTGCTGGTTTCTGCTGGAAAAAATTTTGCCAACAGCAATTTGCCAACAGGAAAACAGCTGATCAAAAACAGCTGGTTTGAATTTACGCAAATTACAAATTTGAATTTGATGGTTTGCAATTTAAAAATGACAAAATGCGACTAATTAAACTTGTAAGAAGTAAGTCCCCTTTCAGACACGTCAAGTCTTGCTTTCAAGTCTGCTCGTTCGTTGGAGAAGGAGGTGGGAAGAAAGGGGAAGAGTACAGATACCTCCGTACCGTCAATTCGTTTCAAGTTTTCTTATTCTATTTTGATCTTTTCGTTGCTTCCCGTTTAAAGAACCAAGTAGTTTAATTCAATAAAACTTGATGCGTGTGGAAGCAAAGAGAAAACACAAAAGAGAATGCGATAAAAATTGCTTTCAAGACTTGACGTGTCTGAAAGGGGACTAAGTAGTTATTTGTTTAATCAATAAACTGTGCCAGGATACCATGAACCAAAAATACAAGATCACGTAAGAACGCGACGTTGTATTTGTAACTGGTTTTGAGAAAAAAGTTTGCGAAAGCGGGTTCGTCAGCTGAGCGTTTGTTTACATCACAAGCACCACTATTTTACACTTTTATTTAAGTAAAGAAGAGTTAATTCAACATGACAACACATTTTCAAGCATTTTATTGCATCATTTTACCTAAATTGTGCGCTTAAAGTGGCTGACAATAATTTTGGCTAATTTTGGTTTTCGCTGTTTTCTTTGCTTTGTTTACTTTTCGCTCGTTTTCCAGTGAAACAAGATGGCGTAGAACCCGCTAAAAAAATCGACTTTTTTCACTCTCTTGTTCTTACGTGATCTTGTGTCTTTCGTTCATGCCAGGATACCACTTTGTAATGAGTTTTCGTACGTTTTAAATTTTACACTTTTGAATGTTAACAAAAATTATATCACTTAACTTGCAAGTTTCTGCAAATTTTCTGTTCGCGTACTGTTTTGGATATTTTTCTCTTGTGAGAGAACTGGTGACATTTCGCCGGAATTTTGCTGTTGGTTGGTTTTACTGGAGATTTTAAACGAACGGCACCTATTATTACCTACAGTTTTACATAAATATGTATGTATGAATGCATTTAGTTCTCCCAATGTGCCGCTTATACTTACATAAAATGCTATAAATTGCGACTAAGCAAAACTACTTTGGAAAAAACAACACCGTACACGTGATAGAAGTAAAACTTCTTAAAAAAGCACATGTGTGCGCCCCACGCCCGGTAGAAATCTTAACGAAAATTTAACTACGAGGCAATCAGCCGAATACAGTTGTTAATTGTATCCAAAGTTCGTACCAAGTTGATAAGTTTTTATCATTCTCATATTTTTTTTTAATTCTTTCGAATATAAAGGATATGATCATTCTTTTCGCTTTATTCCCTATTCGAAAAACTATAGGGGTATTCTCCAAATCTTGCAAAGCCATTGCACGTAGCACGGATTGCATGGATTGCATAACTTGCAAACACACAACAACAAAATACATGAGAAACAACATTTCCTATCGCTGCAAAATATGCAACGTCGAAACCCAAGAATGATAGAATACAAGATTGCGCCGATCAGAGAGGATTTTTGAGAATAACTTTGGTGTGACGTCACACTGGTGCAATTGCGAGTGAGAAATGCCAAAACGTGAGCAAGAATGGAAGAAGAAGAAAAAATGTTGCATGGAAAACGTAAACAAGTTGCACCAGTGTGACGTCATGCAAACAACGATTCTGTCAAATTCGTTAAGAGAGGAATAGCGGTCCGAGATCGGCGCAACCTTTGTATTCTCTCAATCGTGGTCGAAACCCATGTATATATTTTGCAAAATAGCATAGCAAAATAAATGCGACCCTGTGCTAGTTGTTTTGTTATTGGAATTGCTGCATATTTCTCTCATTCCTCTCATCTCGCTCACTTCATTTTTTTTTGCTGTTTCTTGTTATTGTAGTTGATACATAATTTCGCTCCTTGCTACCCATGCATGCTACCACTTTGCAATAGGGTGCTCTCATACTCTTCGAAATTTGGAATACTATTTTTGCATTTCGTGCAATCCGTGCATCGTACAAGACTTCGAGAATACCCCTTATATGTTTCAATGGACACATCGATTTTTTTTTATCAAAAAGGTAAACGAACGTGCAGCGAGCACCGTGTGTATAAACTGTTCCTAGTAAGAAGTTACAGGATTTAGTCCGGAGTTTTTTTCCTGTAAGTTCATGAAAAGCGTAAAACGATCAGCTGATTTGCATGTGCAAACAACAACAGAAAGCGGTGAAAGCAAATAACCTTATATTTAAAAAAAAAAATGGAAGTAAACAACGAAATATTTGAATATGTATAGATTTTAATAATTAGTTAGTGATATTTCAGCTAAATCAGTGTTGTTCAAATGACATGTTAACAAATCGACTGACGTTTTTACAGGAAATAGTGCTTTTTGCGTTCCCGTGCACTTCTGCATCTGTTTTTCTTTTATTCTCACTTGAGAGAGTAAAATTGTAGTTTGACAGTTCCACAGGTTTTAGTTCGAAGTTCAAAGCAACAGACTACTTGTAACTTCTGACTAGGAACAGATGCTCAGTTACTCTCTCAAAAGTGTTCCCACTTACAAGCTGGCTTGGCCATGTCATTCGAATGGACACCGACGCTCCAGCTCTGAAAGTATTCAACTCGGAACCCGCTGGTGATAGCAGAGGAAGAGGGAGGCCCCCATTGCGATGGAAAGATCAGGTGGAGAAGAACTTGGCTCGACGGGCGTGCTTTGCTGAACTCGGCCAAAATCGCTTAGGCGGTTATCAGTGACACATTGTGGTAGATCTGCCACTTTTTTGAGCATCTACCACTCAAGGTCTGAAATCTACCACATATTCGCGTTTTTGCGTAGTTTTTTTTTGCTCGACGTAATTTACTTAATTTTAAGAGCAAAAATTCTCCAACACTAAACACTATATGGTAACAAGAATGATATAATACAAGATTCCGCATTCCCGGCGACGATAAAATTTCTCAAGTAAAAGTAAACAAAGCCGAATGGGAGGATAAAATAAACTGTAAAATAGTAAATTTTCTCAGTAATAATCTTTTTCGACAGAAAACGTAGTGTGTTAAATTGCCAAATATATGATTTATAAAAAGAATTAATATCGAAAATGTTAAAAACGACGTTTTTTGTGAAAGTATTAGCAAATTTAAGTGCATCTAAAGTTTCTGAGGCGTTGTTTACTTTTGTCATGAGAATTATCAAAATCAGCAAATCCCAATTAGCTGTTTCTGGAACGTGCCACATTTGTTCGGTGANATTAGCAAATTTAAGTGCATCTAAAGTTTCTGAGGCGTTGTTTACTTTTGTCATGAGAATTATCAAAATCAGCAAATCCCAATTAGCTGTTTCTGGAACGTGCCACATTTGTTCGGTGATTCATGATGTGATAAAAAGAAAAGCTGGCAGCACTCCACAAGGTTGCAGAAATTTCTTAATATATGTTCGAAAAATATCTTGAAATGGAAGGAACTGCTCTACTCTGTCAAGGAAAAAAATTAAAATTATTTTTTTTGAATCTAATTAAAAAGATTGCAATTTAGGTGAAATCTTGCAGAATTTTTTTAATTTTTGTACAAAGTTTGATCCAAACCAGAGATCTACCACATTTTTTTGAAATCTTACACATTTTTTTCCAGCTTCTACCACACAGAATTTTTTTAAAGTCCGATCGCTGGCGGTTACAACGCCAAATAAGAAGAAGAAGGAATATGACGTATTGCGAAAGGATTTACCGTCATTCTTTGACAATACGCCATAATTCTTTTTTCAAATGTGTTTTTTAGACCTTAGCGGTTAATCCTCGGGACCACATATATCTTCATTAAAAGCTATAGCTATGCAAAAATATTTTTAAAGATAAGACCCCCTATTCTAGCAAAGTCACAAAACTCAGGGCATCACTATTGTGATTTCTGCTGCGCCTGAAAATATGCCACAAAAAAACAGATTTTAAGTNCAAAACTCAGGGCATCACTATTGTGATTTCTGCTGCGCCTGAAAATATGCCACAAAAAAACAGTGGCTAATGAAATGCACTAAAATTTTAAATTGCATTTTGTGGGTGCATGTTTGCTTGAGCGGCATACTTTGGGGCGCAGTATAAATCACTATAGTGATGTACTGAATTTTGTGACTTTAGTTGCGTTCTAGCAGCAGTACGATTTGCAGGTTTTGCAGGATTTAGTCCGATAAGCGTTCCAGCAGACAAATTTCCTGTGATTTCCAGTAACTGAGAGTAATTTCGTGAGAGTAAAATATGCTCACTCTCAGTATGAAGTTGCAGNCGATAAGCGTTCCAGCAGACAAATTTCCTGTGATTTCCAGTAACTGAGAGCAATTTCGTGAGAGTAAAATATGCTCACTCTCAGTATGAAGTTGCAGATTTAGTCCAGCGGTCAGTTTGCCACACATGGACTCTTCCAACCAAAACTGGTAGGTTTAATCGATAATAATCGATTAATTTTATCAAATGATAAATCGTTGCCATACCTATACGATTGCATTTGTTACTAAAATTTATAAACGCTGTAGAAATGATTTGTCGGTTGTGCCTACGCACCTTAGTTCCAGAAGGCGCTATCTGCTTATTCGACTATTCTAAAAAGGAAGCCAAATTTGTTAAATTAATAGCGAAATATTTCCTTCTAGAGGTAAACTAACCAATTACAAGCCAGCTCATATACATATATGTATATATACATCTACTGCACCGATTGATTTTAGATAACGCAAGATGACCCGATATCAACTCAGCTGTGTGAAGATTGCTCGGATCACTTGGAGGAATTCCACAAATTTTGGTTATATGTAGATATGAAACAAAGTTCGTTGGGTAGTGAATTCCTAGCAGTTAAATGTAGTGGGATTAAGGAAGACACAACGACCGTCATTGATGTCAGTAGAGAGACGGTGGATAATCAAGAAGAAATATTGCTTGATATAAAAGATATACCTGCGCCAGAAGCTTACGAATGCAGCTTTGACTCTACGCTGCCGCAGGAAAACATTAGTGTTGCACCAGATATCAAATTAGACAATGATTCCTGTGATGAGTTACAACTCGATAATGACTGGGCCGATGTCAACGAATCAATTGATGGTACTGGACGCTCTTTCTTATGCCCTCGACAAGTAAATATTTACATTTCGTTTCCAATTTTAGATGATATTCCTTTGTTAAGTTTAAAGGATAAATTACAAAAGAAAGCTCCAAAGGTAGTCAAAAGTGCTGAGAAAAGCTATGTTCGGATTAAGAAAATTAGAAAAAAACGTAAGAAAAGCCATACATCAAGCGAAAAATGTGGACCGAGAACGGAAAAAGCAAAACAAAACGAAGATATTATTGCAAATAGCATGTTGTTGAGTTGTGATCTTTGTAAAGAGAGTTTTCCAAACTACACCGAATTGCGTTTTCATTTTGCACAAGCACATAACAGAGCTGCATACGTAAAATGCTGTGGTAGAACTTACCGTAAGCCAAATTTATTAGCGGAACACGTCGAATGGCATACCAATCCTAGCAAATTCAAGTAAAACCAATTCACCGTATAACAAAATGCTTGTATTCACTATAATCTTTTCAGATGTGACATATGTGGTAAACAGTTGAAGTCCAGTAAGTGTTTGGCTAGTCACCTTAAAATGATTCATTCCAAAAAAGAGGAAGCAATTGAAACTATTAGCTGTCCTATATGTTCGAAGGGTTTTCGAGGGCAGAAATGTCTGGACAATCACTTAAAACGGCACAATGATGTCAAAGAATATCCTTGCGAAATATGTAATAAAAGGTAAATATGTAAAAAAAAAGTTTCCGGACCTCCGATAAGTCGTGAGATGTTGTTGAGATTGGTTTAAATTTAGAGCGCTACGGGCGCTATGCCGCATTTTTGAAATGGAAAGTTAAAAAAATCGGGTTTTCTAATTTCAAATTCAAAAAAAAATTAAGGTCCTTATAATGAGTTGCGAGTGTCGACTAGTAGTAGATAAACGACTGTTAGTCGATATCGATTATCCGTGGTATTTTCAAAGGTTGTTTTCTCGTTCAATAAGTGCGTGTTAATAGTCTATAGTCGCTCATTCTTCTACAAACAAACAGTTGTAGAAATCATATGGCATATTTGGAGAAATTTTATTAAAAATATGTGAAAAAATGATGTGGCAGCATGATTCTGTCAAGGCTCTCTTTATGTTTAACCTGAAATCAAAAATCTGTAGTTCTCCAAGTTTCTAAGGTCGGTGTTATGCAGACAAACTTTTGTTTGCCAAATTAAATGGCGGCTGCTGAGTTTGCTCGGAGGTGGTTATGTCGAGTTTGGCACATTGTTGCACGTTCATTATGGTTTTCATCGCTATGGCCAACACGAAATGAAAATTTCAGATGTACATAACGCGCACAATTAATATATTTTTTATTTCAATCTATGAATAGCGCAAGTCGGAGGTAGAAGCTCTGGTTAAATACAACGACTGCTTTATCGATCACATGTTCTATGCATGATGTCGAAATCGTCGATAATGATGTTTAACCGGCAAGTAGTGATAACCAGACATTGAACAACCGGCCCTTAGGCCGGTCGACGTCTTCTNATGATGTTTAACCGGCAAGTAGTGATAACCAGACATTGAACAACCGGCCCGTAGGCCGGTCGACGTCGTCTACTCCATGCATACAACAGGGAGTCGGTAACGTCGATAACTATGTTTAACCGGAGATTAGTGTTAACCAGACATTGAGTAACCGGCCCTTAGTATGTTATCTTCCAACTGCTGGAAGTGATCATCAGGTGTGTCCAACGTTGCTCCACTGATACACGTATGGTAATACCGCTGAGGGCCAGAACCACATGCGAAAGTTTCTGCTATGCTTACGTCTTATTGGTTTCAATTCTTTATTTGTTATTCAATGTTTTATCATTTTAAATTGTATATTATGATTTTTTTGGTTGTAGACCTTAGTGGTCCACATGTAATCAGGTTATTCCTCTAATTAAATTATTAGTTTTATGTCAGATTGTATTAATTCTGTTTGTGTTTAAATGGCCGGGAACTAAGTCATGGTATGGTCAGGTATTCCTCCAATTTAATAATTATCCGTCAGATTATATTTATTAAATTTTAATTTTATGTGTAATTTTATTTTATAGAGATTGGGCGGAAGCATAAATACTATGCAAATGCTTTTTCTTAAAATTTCNATTTATTAAATTTTAATTTTATGTGTAATTTTATTTTATAGAGATTGGGCCGTATGCATAAATACTATGCAAATGCTTTTTCTTAAAATTTAATATCTTTCACTTAAATTTATTTGCACAAATCGAGTAAAAGGTCTGAAATTTTAAGGAAAAAGCATTTGCTTAGTTTTTATACATACGGCCCATTGTCTTTAGTTCATTTAAACTTTAAATGTTATATTTAATGGAACGACTTAATTTTTTATAATTATTTCAATCTAAATTGTTTATGTTAAATCACGATTTTATTATTTCTTTTGCGAATAACGATTACTTGAACCTCATGGCTGAGGAGCCATTTTGCGACTAATAGCTCTGATCCAGTACTCCATGGACTTAAGGGATTTTACACGAACTTGCAGGGAAGTTGCAGGAAAAATGTTCCCGTACTCCAAAATCCTCCAAAATCCTGTAAATGAGAGCGACTTTTGGAGAGTTGTTTAGAGAATGAACTTGCAGGATTTTACCCGAACTTTTTCTTCTGGTAAAATCATGAACAGTGTCAAGCAATTACTGGTTGACGTTTTTGTTCCCGTACTTTTTGTTGTTACTCACTTTTTACTCTCACTTCAGAGAGTAATGTTGCTATTAGCTCTGATCCAATACTTTTCGTGAAAAATCCTGTAAAACTGTCAAAC
>NW_016167681.1:19606-20909 GCF_001687245.7 Rhagoletis zephyria
TTAACTTTTCCAATTTCGAAAAGTGTAGTGCTAACTTGACACACGTGTACTTTTCACTGTTACTCTCTCACTCTGAGCGAATTTTTATTTGTTGGCAGTTTTAGTCCGAGGAATATGGGATTGCACCCGATGTCTTTTAAAAAAGGCAGATCGGAATATGCGCTCTCTGGGAAGACAATAGTTGTGTTTTTTTACAAATTATCCAGTAACTTGCCAGCAACTCTCCAGTAACTTTATTTCTAAGAATTCNTAATAATTGTACCTGACACGGAGTTATCAAAATTATTCAACCTCATTGCGAGAATCGTGTCGAATGCAAATCGTTTTTCGAGGATCGAATAGTATCGAAAATTTCATGTCATTGCCTAAAATTTCGACTCGACTAGTGTTTTAAAACAGAAAAACTTGATAGTTTTCGACTATTTTCGTCGTTTACTTATTTCAGCACGACAGTAGACAATGCCGATGTTGTAGAGTCCTACAATTAAGCCTAATTTACGACTTACGCAATGAGGCTGAATTTTTTCTGTGCCACCTCATAAGTGGTATTACATTTGACGTATACGAGGTATTTTCTGCCGAGCGGAGATATGTATCTTTTAACATTTTAAAATTATTCCGCAAGTACCAGTGGCTTGTCTTTGAAATGGATATATGCATGTACATATCAATATGATTTTCAATACTAAAGCGGTTTACTGACAATGCCAACGAAATTGTTGACAAACAAGATATTTTACAAGTAATATTAATCTACAAATCTTTATATTATTACACAGCTTTGTAAATGCGCAGCGTTTGCGCAAGCATATTGAGGCCATACATGAAGACCTTAAACGTCATATATGTGACATATGTGGAAAGGCGTTCAAATTTAAGCCCTCATTTGAACGGCATGTGCTGGAGCATCAGGGCATCATTGAACCACCAGTGCAATGTAATATTTGTGGTGAATGGTCTAAAAATAAGCATGTGCACAGACTTCACCAATTCAAGCACAACAATACTAACACGGATTGTAAATATTGCGGACGTAAATGCGTTTCACGTACTGCATTAAGAGGTCATATCAACTATATGCACAAGAAAAAGTATAATTTGCAGTGCAGCTTTTGCGACAAGACATTCAAAGAGACGAGAAATCTAGATGTAGGTTTTTAACTTTAGCTAAATCTAACAAATTCAAAAAAAAAATAATAATAATAATTGTTTGCTCTTTAGGAACATATGGCGATACACACCGGCGCACAATTGTATTCTTGTCCACACTGTTCCAAGGAATGCCGCTCAAGGTCGAATATGT
>NW_016167682.1:0-10976 GCF_001687245.7 Rhagoletis zephyria
CTTGTTCTCTGAATTTTGTTACTGGCTAATTCTTACTGGCAGTTGCATACCGAACACTCCTAATATCAACGCCAAACTCATAGAAAATTATGGGAGTTATTGAAAAAAGGGGCGTGGCACCTCCCATACAAACTGAATTAAAAACGAATATAACGTAAGCGACATTTGTTTCAAAATTTTGTTTTTGATGCAGAAATATTACTACATAGAGCATCTAGATATGCACATTTCTGCATCAAAAATGGAAATTTTGAAAAAAATGTCGCTTACGTTATTTTGGCGGTTAGGGCTCGATATCAGTATAGATGGCAAATTAAAAATAGTTTTTGATTAGATTTTTCCTATGGAAAAATGTTTATGAAGAGTTTTTTAAATAATTGCAGGCATTTGCAATTAATTTCAAGTATTTTCCAAAAAAGTGGAAACATTCAAACGTGAAAATATTTTTCTTTCATTTTTCAACATAAATAATTAAAAAACCAGAGCAGAGCCCTTTCATACGAAATTCTTGACAATTCTTAAAAGATCCTAAATTTTTTATGGAGGTATTTTTTGTTTTTAATAAGATATGCATTTTTTGGTTTTGGAAAAAAGGAAATTTTTTTCTCTCGCTATCTACATAGGTATCGAGGGCTTATATTCAATACCATCTATCTTACCGCTACAAAAACAACCACACTGCATCCAACTTTTTAACGCTCCTCAGTTCTCATGTGTTAGTGGTCTCGCTACTGGAACTTGGAAAACTATACAACAAAGGGGATTTATATCATCGACAGCTCGCGCTTCCTCAGTAGTAAAAACACTCGAGATATCTTAAGCCCGGCTAAGCTTCAGTAAAGTTCACACTTTCAAAAGAGTATTTAACGCCATAAACACTCAGATTACTTGCTGTATTTATCGCAATAACATATACGAAGGCTTTTCAATACAATATGCTATAATTGTAATAGTTGCGATCCCGTACGAGTCCGGACTAGTCAGAAATAGTCAGAATCAGTCAGATTTTACTGGAAATCGATCCCGTACTCGGTTCTCTGACTATTGAGAGGACAAAAAAGAGAGTAAATACGGTTCTCTCTCTGTCAGAAGTTACCAGTTTTAGTCCGAGAATTTTTTGCTGGTAAATTCTGGTAAATGTGTCAAACGATCAGCTGTAGTGTGTTTGGCAACCAAATTGTAAACAAAAGAAAAGTGCACTCTGCTAATTCATGTTGAAAAGTATTTAATTACTTGTTTAAGTGGATTCTAATGAATTTGAAAGTATTTTTGGTTATTTACATGTGTGAGCTGAGTGTGTTTACATACAAACCAAGCAAAAATTTACAACCAAAATTTGGAGGTTATGTTGAAGTTGACAGAAGTTACAATTTTTTACTAGAAAGCGATCCCGTACTTTTCAATGTAACTCTCTCGCTCTGGGCGAATTTTTATTTTTTTACAGTTTTACTAGTCCGAGTCCGAGGAATACGGGATTGCACCTAATAATAGTTAGTGATTGGCCGAGCTTCCCCACCGATATGCGGCGTGCGCCTTTATGTTGTCACACAAAGGGGAGGGACCTACAGCTTTACACCGACTCCGAACGGCGATTGTATTTTTATGAGAAGCTGTTTTTCATGGCAGAAATACAATCGGAGGTTTTGCATTAGGCAGAGTACACTTAAATTCCAATCGTGGGGCGTTCATTCGACCATATTATGTCTAAGAATTGGTGCGCGCATCTTAAACACTCCTCGGCGCCGTACTGGGATAGCTCAGAGGGCAGACTGTTAGGTCCAGAGACTTTGTTTTTATCCAGCACCGGAATTGCTATTCGTACCTTGGGAAGTGCTCCCTCCAAAACCTAATTATGCAAATTCTGCACATCAGCCACGAGACCGCCGTGGTTTGTTCCGGTCTTGAAGTCTACCGTAGGTAGTTTAACGTACTGGCTCTGAGTGTGTCCTCTCATCACTGAAAGCTTGCCTTCCTCCTATCACAACATAATAGATTGGGTTTCTTGTTCTCGAATTTGGAAACCGACACGTAGATTTATAGCTTTTTTAATGCTGGAACCTAGTGCGGCAGACTAACATGCTTCGGGCTCTGGACGTTTCATTTCTCTTTTCTCTGGCATTGAAATCGCAAAGCTCGTTCTTTTCTTTCCTCGGAGCGTGGGCACAAATGAGCGAAATTTTGAAGCACCTCGTTTTGAAACGATGGTAAGACACTCGCCTAGTAGAGAAAATGACAGTTGTTCCATAACTCTGAACTTTTGCGTCTCTACATTTCTCGGGAGGCAGTGATGTAAGCCGTAAAGCCTGATTGTGGCAATTTAATTTAACTTAACGGAACCTAGAACTTAGAGAATCAAAATGAAACAGATTTTGACGTGGCACTAAGTAACGTAAAGTTTCGGCTGTTCAATTATAAGCAACAACCATTTAAGAGAAATTTAAAGTGAGAGCCTGTAAGCTACGTTAAGTCGCCATAATCAGATCATTAGTCTTCTTGAGGATATAAATTATACTCGCAGTAGCATCCTCCTAATTAAGGCCATGTAATTTAGAGATATTCAATAAATTTCTTAAAAATGCTTATTCCATTTCAGACGATGAAGTTTTTTGTGGCGCTTTACTCATCTTCGACGCGTGTTTGGAATTTAAATCTCATGTTGTTACTCTTAATAAAATCATGAAATCTATATTTAGCGCAAAATTAATTTGCAAATTTTTTCCTACATATATTTTATTATTGTATGTATATTAAAATAAAATTACT
This sequence comes from Rhagoletis zephyria, assembly GCF_001687245.7. Classification (NCBI taxonomy): domain Eukaryota; kingdom Metazoa; phylum Arthropoda; class Insecta; order Diptera; family Tephritidae; genus Rhagoletis; species Rhagoletis zephyria. The sequence continues at coordinate 2,764 of NW_016167682.1, forward strand.
CATCTTCCTTGCTGCAAACCGGAGAAAGAAATTGATGACAATCAATGTTTTACAACAAAAAAGCTTTTGTTTTAATAAAGTGTTAATAAATATAGGCGATGCCGTTTACTAGTACGGGTATCCAAATTCTTCGCACCTTCGGTAGTGTTTCGATGATAATAACATTGATTTAAAAAATACGTTTGTAAAAAACGCTTAAAATCCTAAACCGGGAAAGACGGCCGTCTTGTGGAATACTGCGAAAACCGCAACGTCGGGTGATGTTTCACACAAGAAATACCTGCACAAATTTTATACTCGGAAGGCATATTTTCTTACGCTGATGCGGTGTGCTTTACAAGTAGAAAGATGTTTTTCAGTCTCTTGAGCACTCAAATTATAAACAACGAGGCATACTCCTCGTAAAATTTGCCGTCCCCTGTTAACGTAATTAAAAAGTTTATCAAATGGAACAAGTTTTTCAATTTGCCAATTCTGCGCATGGAATGCTCCCATTTTATAAATGTCAATATGTATAATAAAGAACTGGATGAGGCGTAGATTTCCGTGATTAATAATTTTCCATGAATATTTATTTCTTTAATTTTGGCATAAAAATTCGCTGTCTATTTATCAAATAACAATAAACCAGAAACTTTTCAGACGTTTGCTCATAAAAGTGTTAAAAACAAAGCTAATTAATTAGAGCCTGGACGGCGCTACAACTTGAAATGTTGCATGGAATGAATTACATATTAACATACATATGTGTGTATACACATATTGACTATAGATAACAAAAAAATTTTCCAATCATAATCATAATTCCCGTTTTAGAAGGTGTGAACTAAGAGAGATTAATTTGTAAATAAGCGGAGAGTATCAAATATGTATATTTAGCTTCCACGCCTTTATTTTTCATTTTACTATTAAAAGCACTTGAGCACTTGAGAGATTTGAGAAACAATCGTGAATTGGCGACACTTGATGAGTATATAAGGAAGCGGTGAATACTGGAGTAAAAACAAATAGAAAGCGACCAACCTTGGAAGAAGAACACTTAAGGGATAGAAATCAAAATTAACACAAGTGAATTTAGCAATTTAAGATATTGAAACAAAAGTAACTTAAGGAATAAAATGAGTTGTATGGTAAGTTATTAATTAGCTAGAAAAAAAAAATATTAAAATTAAAAAGCTAAGTAACTTTAAAATTCCTTGTGTTTATACAAATAGTTATTAAGATTTAATCAACATAAAAATATTTTAAACTTTTCCAGCGCCCAACAACCATCATCTGCCTTTTCTCCACTCTAATTTGTCTACAAATCGCCTGCAGCGAAGCGCGATCAATTTATGATATAACGGATGTCGATAATGATGATTACAACGAAAGCTTAGATAACCAATTACCAGCTGGTTATTATTATATAAGCAATGGCCGCATCATTCCAGCAGGCAATGGCATTCGGCGAGTAGAAGGTGTATACTCAGGTGGCAGTTCGGTATATTTTCAACCGATTGTGCGGGTTAAACATCAAAAGACAAAAAAGAAGTTATTTGTACCAAATTTCTTCGGTTAAGTTAATGGAGAGAAATAGAAATGACAAATGGTGTAAATACAGATTGATCTCCTCTTTTAGATTAATTAGTTATATAGATTAGTTCACACACATATAAATACTCATCAATATTTTTTACTAATATACTATAGTAATAAAAAAAACGATAATTGTAAATATTTATGTCTAATCCAAACCTTTTTAATAAAAGGAAGAAAAAATTTAAACAAAAATTAATTCAATCATAGGAGAAAAAGGAATGGCTGCGAGTCGAGATACAGACAAGAAATATCTTTTTTTTTAAGAAACACTTTACTGAAAAGAAGTTAGAGAGCATTTACATTTTAAGTTTAAATTGATTTTGACATGTGTCAATTTGGGTTGAACGACAAAAACCGATTTGGTGCAAATAGCCTACCTTTTGCATTGGACAGAGAACACTTAACATACAATCGTCAGGTATTTATGCGTTTATTCGATCACATTATGTCTGTCAAGTTATCAACTCCTCGTCGCCGTACTGGGCTAGCTCAGATAGCAGACCGATAGATTTTCAGCCCCTGAATGAAAATGTGTAGCTCGTCAATAGTTCGGCGAAGGAATGTCGATTCTGTTGTCATCGACTGAAGACTCGGTTTTATCACCTCCACTGGTTTCAGTGCTGTTAACATTCAACAGGGTGGGAAAGAATTTACTCCATAACCTAACAATGGCCGCCAGACCGCCACGAACAGGTGATTGCAGCTTTTCGACGTTGAGTTTTAGAGCTTAAACAGACGGCAGCGTTGGTCCGGATCAACTCGGGAATTAACTGCAGTTGATGCCCATTTTTTGCTACACAGAGGCATGCGCATATCGTGACTTCAGGAACATGGTCTCTCAAGTCGAAAGTTTGTATGTGTTGCATACTGGAAGCAAGCCACGTAGTTCGATGGTACTTTTTATGCTGCTAGTACTGTAGATTACCATGTTTCGGGCACCGGAGGTTTCGTCGTGGGGGCTGCATTTTACGACGAATCGAAACCGTAAAGCATGACACTTGTCTAGTAGAGAGAATGACAGTTGTTTCATAAAAATATGAACCCGAATTTTTGCGACTGTATATGAGAGCATTAGGAGACGTTGCAAAGCCGCACATATTTCTTGGCTTGCACCGTCAATCGCATTCTTGATGATATCAATTAGTCGCGCAGAAGCACTTTACCAATTAAGGGCACGGGATATTCCAGTTGTATGCCTTAAAATCATAGTCCTTTAAACGCTCGCTGTGGTCATCAGCGAAAGAAAGGTGTCTCACCCTGGCTGAGTTCTTCTTCTCATTGGCTTTGTTTTTCTAAGCCCAGCTCACCATGAAACTACTGTGAGGGTTTCCCATTTCAAAAATAGCTTCGTATGGAATTAGAGCGTGGTTGCTGTCAGATGTTTCCCATTTTCAACACGGACCTCATTGATCCCTTATTCTCAAGCTCTCAAGCGTATTTCAGACCTCAATGTATTTTCAAAATCGCTTCTTAATGCTTGGTTAAGTAATTTAGAGATATTCAATAAATTTCTTAAAAATGCTTATTCCATTTCAGACGATGAAGTTTTTTGTGGCGCTTTACTCATCTTCGACGCGTGTTTGGAATTTAAATCTCATGTTGTTACTAATAATAAAATCATGAAATCTATATTTAGCGCAAAATTAATTTGCAAATTTTTTCCTACATATATTTTATTATTGTATGTATATTAAAATAAAATTACTCATCTTCCTTGCTGCAAACCGGAGAAAGAAATTGATGACAATCAATGTTTTACAACAAAAAAGCTTTTGTTTTAATNTGCAGCATTTCAATGACAATAACATTGATAAAATAACTGGGTTTGTAAAACCCTAATTGCAGTAAATTATTTCATTAGCATACATATTTCTGGATGCTACATAACTGTGTTTTCGAACCACGAATGAACATTGTAAAAGCAAACAAATGGTGAGGTACAATATACCGAACGATATGACCTAATTAGATTTAATTAGGTGAGGTTGTGGTTGTTGGCGGCAGCTTGGGACACAAATAGACATTAAAGGGAGAGAAAAACATAGATTTTGAACGGTAATCACTAATCAATCGTCGAACCACCGTGCGCCGATCCCAAAGTAACGAAACTAGCTAACTCAAATCGATTAAAGTTTCTCAGGTTATGGTTATACTCAGTTATGAAGTACGAGCCAAGATATTACCACCTAAGTCTCCACGAACTCAACAGCCACGCTTACAATTTCTCGCAGTATCACTGTGACCTAGAATCGATATGCATACGTTTAATTAGAAAATATTCCAATGCTTCTACTCCAAAATCAGTTTTGACCAGGAAAATCAACAACAGACCAGTTTTTCCCCTTCAAACAAAGCCATTCACAGGAGGGATTGACACCCTTTCAAGTAACAAAGATATTCAAAGCTTGCTTAGAAAATTTCATATTACTGTAATGTTTTCAGAATGAGATCAATGCAAATATGGTACTCGTGATGGACCTTGTTATAGAGTCTGACCGAAGATAGAGTTTTCCAACGAAGCCGATGACTTACTTTCAAATTATTTTACAATCTTCGGAAACATCAGGGTTGTGGTAAATTCTGCAGCACTTCTTGGCTGTTGGCCTTCTGAAGCGAAACCCTCAAAAAATTTGTTGGAGTCATTAAAGATTCCCACGGCTATCGACGCAGAGGGGGAAAGGATGACGATTTCACAAAGGCCGAAAATATTAAAGTGACACGAACTTACTGAATGCAAAGAAAAGGTTCAGTAATAAAGCAAATGGTAGGTCCAGTTCGTGACGAACTGACGAATTGCAGGAAGGTAGCTATGCGTAATTCATGGAAATCCCACGTTTAGCCTAAGGCCTCCAAAGTGTTGATGGCATCTTTGGTAAAACGTGGGGTACGTCAACGAGGGCTATACGCTGATCTCGGTGATCAGACCTATTACAATGTGCGACCAAAAAAAAACTATAAATAATATATTTGCAAAACTATGGGAAAAATATAGTAAAACTGCGTATTTAGTTTAGGTATGTTTAATTCAAAACATTATTTAAAAAATTCAGTGCAATTTAGAATAACAATAAGAATTTTTTAAAGGGCTTTGTAATTTCAAAAATATGTTTAATTCAAAACATTATTTAAAAAATTCAGTGCAATGTAGACTAACAAAAAAGATTTTTTTAAAGGACTTTAAAATTTCAAAAAATATGATGAATTCAACACATTATTTAAAAAATTCAGTGCAATGTAGTATAACAATAAGGCTATCAAATAAAAGAGAAAACTCTTTAGGATTAAAACAGATTAAATTTGTTGATGAATAAGGACGAATGGGTATGGAAAATGTACTTTTAAAATTTTGTCCTCGAATATCCTTGAAAATTTGCAATATCTATTTTTGAAAAAAATTTTATTTTAAAGACTTACATACACACGACCATATCCTAGAATTATGTCCCGCTAACTTTTTAGCCTGAAAAAAAATATATATATATTAAAAAGGGATTTTCAATTCGTCCTTGTAAACCAAAAACGTTTTTGAATTCTACAGAATTTTGTCTTTTATTTGGTACCCATATTGTTATTGTACATTGCACTGATTTTTTTAATAATTCATTGAAATAATAATATATTTAAAATTCCAAAGTCGTTTTCAAAAAAATCCTGGCGTCAGAGTGAAAAATTAAAAACGACGTTTTACTATATTTGAGCCATAGTTTCGTGAGTATATTGAACATGATAAAAACATTACAAGGTAAATTCATTCTCTCATTTCGTCGGCCATGATTTTTTTCTGACGTTTGCCAACATTTTAAAATCATATAAAATTGAAAATAAAAAAATTAAATTGTTCACAATTGTTGTTGTTTGAGATTGAAAATGAGAATGTGTGTGTGAGTTTGAGTTTTGATTTTAAAATTATATTGTTGGCAAACGTCAGACTGCCTCTCAATGGTTTTACCTTGTTATGTTTTTATCATGATATTGAATGTTTCGTGTGTTTTGAAATTTTTTTGTTTTCGTCGCACTGGTTGGCATTTTTCTAACGAAAAATGTTATCTCAAACCCCTCTTCACACAAATACTAAGAAGAGGGCAATGAGAAGGCAACATAACACCATAAGAGTTAACATCAGACGTATAAATCGCTCGATATACATAAATGTATGTATGTCTGACATACGAGTTTGGGAGAACATTTCAAACATTTTTAGCCACTTATAGCGTTTGTGTTACTTCCTTATATAAATATGTATTTAGTAAGAAATTAGGTGTTGCTTAATATGTATCTTCCTACGTCTACTCGTATTAGGTGCCAAACAGAAATAAATAAACAGTTCTAAAAGACAGTCGCAACGAAATACTACATCCGACGGAACTTACTATGAGTAACAGTTAGGCGGCATCCAGCGTTTTCAGAATTCTTACAATAGCTAGAGTGGGCGAAAAAACATAGCGATAGCAATAAATATGAGGCTAATGGTAAGTAGAAATGTAAATAAATAAATCGAATTTCGTAAAATTATAACTTCTTACAGCAATTGGCATACATAGTCATATTAAGCATTACTGCTAATATCAACTTAGTCATCTGCAAGGCGATTGCTCCAGTGAACGATGAACTCATAATTAAATATAAATACCCAGTTTCAACGAGCGCATTCATATTTGCAAAACCAATGAAATCTGAAAATGATGAAAATGTCTATGACTCTTATCTTATAACACTTAATTCGCACGAAACAGACGTGACGATGGTCACACCTAAATCAACATGGCTGCGAATTAAACGTAGCGGTGTTGTGGGGAGTGATTCGAAAAGGGATGTAGGCACACCTGCGTCTACTAGAAAACGCCACATCAAACGGCGTCGTAAAAAGTTTATTGTGCCGGTTATCTGTGGCTGAGGTGAAAAAAGTTTTTATTGTACCCAAATTGCAAGCTGTTGGGCTAATGCTCTGCTATTATATGCACAAAAAAAAAAAAACATAAATGCACTGAGAAAGTGTTTAGTTACTTCAACTAATTATATTTCTCTCAGCGCATGATTTAGTTATAGTTATAGTTAGAGTTTTAAAACTATCGATAGTAGCGCCATACGATATTTTTGATCGTTTCAGTTCTCACTATCTAGACGTCATCATCATGAGACATCGAAACAATTGTAATAAAATTTAAATAAATTACTAAATGACTGTAAGGTGTTTTTTCGTCTTTCAATTCAATCGCTTATATAATTATTTTATGATAATAAAATATAATAATAGGATCTTGCAAAATCTTGCATGTGTCGCTTGTGTTGATATATTCATGTGTTTTAAGAAATTACGACTGGCTTATGGCACATAATGGTATATTTTGCATTTGAATATACATCTTCATCTTTATAAGGCTCATGCACAGTGTCATGGATACGCTTCATTACAATAGAAGATTATCAGCGCATAATTTTCGTAGAGGGCATGTGATTTGGTTGCTGAGATCATCCGACTTGGCTCCATTGGCCTTTTTATGAGGCTACTCAGATGACCGTATTTATGTGAATGAACCTCAAAATCTTTGGATAACCTCAAAATCCTTGGAGAATTTATCCACTTATGGTCAGCTGATTATGTTAGGTGACATTTTTACCAGTTTTGGCTAATTTTCTTTTGCTTATTTAATGTTTATAATTTTTTTTATAAAAGTCTAGCATATTACATAACCAACACAACACAAATCCATATTTCAAACTTCGTACAAAAATTATAACAAGTAATTTTTAGCAAAAAAAAAACGACTTCAATTCTCATCAAAAAAAATAAATGATCAAATAATCGGATCTAAACCAGATTAGTATGGGACCACGTCTGAGACACTACCTTTCCGATCCAAAAAGAATTATCGAAATCGGTTGGCGTGGTTCAAAGTTATGTGGTAATATACATAAAAAAATATATATTTCGATGAACTGAACTTTTTTGGAAGTCGGTTAAAAATTCCACAAACTTTTCACAATTACACCCAATGATTTTAAACTTTTTTTTCAGAATTTTTAGCAAAATGTTCGTGCTCGTGCTCGCCTTTGCATTGTCTTCGTCTTCGGACTTCGACTTTTCAAAAAGGTGGCAAACCTCTTAAATATAATTAAGGAATAAACAAATAATTTAAATATGATTTTTTAAATATATGGTAGCCCTCTTTTAATAGTTCCTTTAACCTATTAAATAAATTGAGTTCACTTTTTTAATCAGATGGCAACCCTCATCAACATCCTAAATGTTTTAACTAACTTGCCACTCCTTCACTCCTTGGTAGGGCTGGGAATTTCATCCGGATTTTTCAACTATCAGGATAAACCGAATATTCGAATACCTAAACGAAAAATCCGGATGCTACGATAATATTCGGATATCCAAATATCCGGATTTTTCGTTGAATAATATTTACTGTGTGCAGATCGAAAGTTATTACATCGTTGAAGCACACATCGAAAAATTATTCACAAAAAGTGTTTGTTTATTATTACATCTACGTCAGATCTATTCCGTGCACAAATATGAATGCTAAAACACCAAGTAAAATTTGGGATCATTTCCAAAAGAGTGAGGACAAGAATAGTGCCATTTGTTTATTTTGTGGCAAAACGCTACAAAACAAAGGGTC
>NW_016167682.1:11515-20579 GCF_001687245.7 Rhagoletis zephyria
CTTTTTTAAATGGATACCAAACAGTTTTTGAAGTTATTTAATCAAATCAAGATGATGAAAACAATGGCGTATCTGGTAAGTAAACATGTTATATAGGTACAGGGAAACTTAAATAAAATCATAATAAAATATATTATTTTGCTCATTTTCAGTGCCCATCCTTGCAGTTGTTCGTCCTTTTATTGGTCATAATAAGCATCCAAAGTAAATTAGTGTCCTCAGTCAATCGTAAAAATGAAAGCATAGTGCACAAGCATGTTGATTCATTGAATAATATTGCACGGGATCGGGAACGACGCAGCTATTATTGGGTAGAAGATGGTTCGGACAAAGTGACAATCGTTGTGAGTGAAGGCTTAAAACGTACCTTAGAGAACTATCGGCATAAAGAGCACAGGCAACACGCTGCAGAAAAACGACATGAGGAGTATATCGAGGATGAGCATATACAGGAACACACACCTTTATTTGTGCCAAATTTATTTGGGTAATTGGGGGAAAAAACATGAACCTGAAAATGGAAGAGCAAATGATTGATTTGCATAAAACATATCTAGAATTTTTAAGAAATGAATTTATCTTAAGCTTTTTAATAAAAATATTATATATGTATACATTGTTATTAAAAATATTAAAGTAATAATATAAGATAAGTGGCAACCGTGTTCAATAAAAACAGATTTTGTTCCAAGGTGGAATTATACCTGGCGAAACAATTAGAGCGAGAAAAAACATTTTGACACTGCCTTAATTGAAAATTTGACTGTAAGGCAGACGATAGTCAGAAATAATGCAAGAAAGCTGTTTTATTACCTTACCGGAAAATGCGCAACACCAAAATTCTCAAAAATCAATTTTTGAAATTTCCAAACTTGCCAATAAGTTTCTAAAGATTTTGAATAAAAATTTAAAATTTGATCCAGGTTTTTTGGAATTTTTAAGTTAAATTTTCCTAAATTGTGCACAAAGTTTCATATATTGACTTATATGGTTTTTTTACAAAATTAGAAAAAAATATGTTACGCGAAACTAATTAGTTTGGCAAATCCCCAATTGAGAAATATTTTTGAATAGAGTTGCCACCTTATTTCTATTGTATCTTTATTTAATTTTTTGTGTGGAAAATTGGTATATAATATTACTATTTACTGGTGCTAAAAGAAAGCTCTTAAACAATGCTTTGCGTATCCCTTTGTTGTCCCTTCAGATATTAGTGCAAGGTTGCCACCTAGTTTCAATTCCGCAAAATTTAGCTAAAATAACTTAATACGGATATCAAGCAAAAGGTATTTTGAGAACTTTAACGGAGAAATATTTTCGTTGAGGATTGCCACTTTTTTAATACCAATTTGAATGTTAATAATTTCAACGAGCACTATTTGTAAGAATGTATGTATACACATTAAATCTGCACTCAAAATATGTACTCCTCAGACAAGCGTATTTCTTAATAGGGTTACCACCTAATTTATAATGTCAAATATTTTTTAAATTTATTAGATTCAGACAATAAATTTATTTTTAAATCTATTTCAAAAATATTCTTTTCCTAGAATGCTGATGTACTTACTCGGCGCAAATATTGAACACATATTTTTAAATTAACATTATTATTTATTTTAATTTTTTCAATGAATACTGAGGTACTTCTTAGGCTTAGATATTAACAAATTGATACTATATTTTTATCAGCATAATTTGTATGGTAAGAGTTATTGGATAGGCGTATTGTTAAAAAATAAATTTATTTTTGCCATTATTTTATACACAAACCTTGAAAACTTTAAAAAGTGTATGCATTCCGAGTAAACCTCAGTAAATCTGGTACCTGATATATGTTAAACATCCCATTTATATTGGCTTCCTTGTACATTTTATGGCATAGCGCATTGCTGCATGTCCACTGCGTATAAAAGTTCGTTGCCGTTGATCGTCAGCACCGCCGGCGCAAGCACAACCATCAACTTCAGTCACAAATGAGATCGTCACTTATGACATCAAAAATTCTGAAGTGTGACAATTGATTTATTTGCTTATCACTTGTATGCGAAATAAATACCTGCATGTATGTACATACTTGGCTGTACTTGTATGATGAATAGTACATTATATGCGTATGGTCGATTTCAATCGCTCATACGCCTCGCTACCCAAAATAATGATACCAATACGTACGTACATATGTATACTCTTTGCAAATTTGCGAATTTGTTGTTAATTGCACTTCATGTCAAATCAAAATCTTGTTGTGGTTTCACAGTGGCACTTGGGCTTAGCCAAAGAATTTGTATTTTTTTCAAACTAAACACACACAAGTACATAAATATGTATGTTGTATTAGTTACTTTCGCTAAAGTAGCCAAGTACTATGTATGTATTGGAGATGTCTAACAGCTGATGAAAAATATCTTGGGTATTTAGGAGTAGCTGAATACTAAAGCAAAAAGATGAAAGTATTTAGCAGACGAAAACTATGCCTACCTAAAATACTCAAGTACTTTGGAGATCCAAAATACTTCCACTAAAGTACCAAGGTATTTAGTAGATGGCTAAATACGTACATACAAAAAATTTATAATTTGGAAAAGGATAAAGCAATCAACACCTTACCTTAAACTTACACCAACTTAACTTACCTCAACTAACCTTACCTAGCCTCACCTAACCCACCCCAATTCACTCAACTCAACTCAACTTAATTCAACTCTCCTTAACTCCGCTCACTTCAACTCACCACATGTTAGGTTAGCGAAGCAAATCACAAATAAGTTTTATTTATGAAAATACCGATATACCTAGTATCGAAAATTCCGATATAGTCCCGAAAAGATCCTAACAATTACGAGGTATTCATGAAATTTCCGATATAGTACCGAAAATTCCAAAATAGCCTGGGAATGCCGAAAAAGTCCTGATAGTCCTGAAAATTTGCCAAAGTACCTTCGGAAATCCCGAAAAGTCGGGAAAATCGGGAAGTACTCCAAATTCTCTGAAATAGCTCCAAAAATCCAGAAACTGTGGAGAAAGCGACTTCTAAATTATAAAAAAAGTAAGTGCGTCTGGGCCACACTCTACAGAAGTGAAACTTACATTACCTGTATGGTTTGTCTCAAAAACGATTTTTATACATATTTATGTACATATACATTTGCTTAAGGTTATATTTTGTCTTTTTTCTGTCTATATCCTTACGTCTATCCTTTTCGTTCCAATTACACTTATGTCATTCTGTTTTGTTTATTTATCTTTGTTCTTATAAAAGGAAAGTGCTTAAACCTTGCTTGATATTCATCTTTGATTTTATCTTTTTATGTTTGCTTTTACCCTTTTCTTCATCTACATATTCACCTATATGATATGAGGCTATGAGGGCCAGAGGAGCCTATCTACAAAAATATTCACCGAAATTTTGGTCAATGTACGATGAGTCAACAATTATTTCTCACCCTAGAACACAAAACAATGTTGTGGCTGGGCATCGTTCGGAAATGCAACTCAGGGATGTATAAACTTATCAATGATTTGAACGGCGGGTTTGTTTATGCGAAAGCCCAACTCAAGACAATTGAAAATGGCCAAAAAATATCCCAAAAGATAACAGCTGTAAAAGTATATAGAAAAATTAAAGAATAATCAAAAAAAGTTGAGTAGATAGTGACTTCGAATATCCATTTTAAAGAAATACATGGAAGACCTTCCCGAGTTCCTCGTTGAAGTTTCAGCTAGGGATTAAGTATGACTTACATAATTCCTGCCTGTTGAAGCTTTGGAAGTCCAAAGCTCGCTATTTAGCCTTGAAAGCGAATAACATATGTAACTAAATTAGAGAAAAGTATCCGAATCGCTGCTTAGTATTTAGGCGGCACACCTTCCGAAGATAAATTGAATAATTGCAGAAAAACGAAAATAGCTGAAACAGTTGAACACCTACACTGTTGTTACGAATTTTTTGTTTTCTGTAGTAAATATTTTTCAATTTACTCCTACCGGTTTGTTAAATTTACCAATTCAACTGCGAAATTCCTAATTTTTGGCAAGCTATGAGTAAATTTATTTTTGATCAACGCAATTACTGTTGCATAGCTATCAAAATAAAAGTTGTTTACAAATTTGCAATTATCAGCGTTATGAAAGCATTCCTTGTTGAATAAATATTATTGTATTGCATGCTTTTCTGCATAGGGCGTAGATACTGTGCAACTGCGACATATTTTACTACGAGTACAACACATCTACAATTGTTTGCTCTTTTTGCACAAACAAACAAAAAAAAATTCATATTTATTTAAATTTAAAATTTACACACGTAGAGCATTAGAAATTGCAACAATTCGATTAATGAATGAGATTAATAGACATTTGTTAAATGAGCGATTTTATATTTGCAAAAAATATCTCTTGCTATAATGCTATTTATCATGTCTACGTTTCCTGAAAGAAGTACTTAGTTCATTGGGGCGATTCATACAGATATTATCTCCAATTTCTAATAATGTTAATGTTATAAAATGAAAATTAAGAAAAAAAAAAATTCTTGGTAATACGCTTGCACACTCTTCGACTTCGCCCCTAATAACACCTTAAAGACTTCGGGCGGCAATTTCAATGGATGAGTGGGTGGATGTCGACCGTTGGACGATGGATAGAAATTTCATGGCAGGGTCGTCGGAGATACCTTCAGATAAAAAATCTTAGAATTAATTCAGACAAATATTAACCTATGTACACTTAAGAAAAGAAAAATTGAAATGCGACATTTTGGCCCAGTTTCGTTCTGTTTTTCGTTTGTTTCTTTAATATTTATTAATTTTGTTATACAAGCTTAGCTTTTTATAAAAATAATACTATATAAATCGAGACCTGGTACGCACATTTGGGCTCGACGTTTTGCGAGATAGTCAGCCCTTTCGTTGCTTTTAAACGCTTCATATCCAGGGACCAACCACAGATCACCTCTATTGTGGGCGCAAAAGAGTTTTACAATTTTTCGCAGGCCTTGATGCCATTCTAAATGAGTATTAGGCCTTTAATGCTGCCTAACTATATGACATAATATTTATTCTGGCCCGGTTTGCCCCTCTACGAAGGTTACCTGGGATAGAGACTTCGATTACGAAGATTTCAGACTGGAATATGGTTGGGTATGAGCCCATTGGCAGAATTTTCCGAAATACTGGTCTAGGCACGACTGCCCCAGTACTACCGTCGCACAGTGGTCGGAGAAACAATGTTTTACGCAAAAAATCAGAAGGGCTGTTACGATTCTAATAAAAATGCAGGGCGGTAGTATTAGTATTAGACATAAAATATTTAGTTTGACAGTTGACAACTGTCAAATTAACTGCTAATTTCTCTAAAAATAATAATTTTTTCTGAAAATTACACTGATTAGGCTTTTAGGCACGCTAGTCACAAATTTTATGTCAAATTAAATCTTTGGCAGTTGACAATGGTCAAATGGACTGTGAATTTTTCTAAAAATTTTACAATCTTTCGAAAAATGCTCCTTATTAGGGTTTTAGACATGCAGATCACGAAATTCATGTCAAATTAAAACTATACGGTAAAATTTTCACATTGGTGTTAAGAAATTCATAGAGACTTGGCCATACTTTAGTACAGTTAAATCTTGAACTATAATAAATATTTACTGTGTGAATCTGTGTCGTAATGTTGGAATAATTGACCTAGAGCACAATACTACCAGCAGCCATCAGACAACTAACCGGTTAAATGCCTTTTAAATACACATAAACTAGCCGAAATCGTTAAAAATTTAGCCGCTGATGCCTTTCAGCTCACATCAATATCGTGAACTCCCTCTCTTTAATTCACAACATTTTTGCACAATGAAAGTATGAAATGAAGATACTCATATTAGCGCACGCTCAATGGAATAATATTCATGCCGCCTAAAGCTGATGGAGTTTTCCCAAAAATTAAGTAAAGTGGTTGCGAATTACTGGCATGTATTTAAGAATGATTTGCACCTTTGCAAGCTGTTTGTTTACCAGTCATTGTTCATTTGTTGATCGGTAGCAATAGACGGCGACGGCGGAGATATTCATAAATTTATATACATAAGTAAAAAGGAGCTTTTGAGTTCTAAAAAGGCGAAAAATGAAAAGTCTAAGAAACAGATTAAATGAAAAAGTACTTAAAAGTGCTGTTTAACATGAGAAATTAACTAAGAATACAAAAAAAAAATAAAAAAAATAATACACAATCAAAATCGTGCCAATAAACAGTGTGCACATATAGATTTATGGATGGAAAATTTTTGCACAGATGGCACGAATAGCTACATAATTGCGACATACACACCGTCGAGCAGAAAAAATATAACGCTTGGCAATAAATAATAGTTAAAAAAAATTTTATTTGATTACGAATTTAAATGAGAGCGTGAAAATAGCTACAGACTGTGGTGCGAAGAAAGGGCGTGAAAAAAAAATAAAGAAAATTGGTAAGTATACAAACTGGCAGTGCAGACATTTATGTAAACAAAGAGATGATTAACAGAAAGGCCGAAAAGCTATAAGCTTATATGTACATATTTACAAATGGATTGTAAGGTTCAGTTAGCAAATATTTTTGTTCACTGAGTATTTTATTTAGTTTTGTTGTATGCATTTTATTTACATTTTTTTTATTCAACTTGAGAAATGAAACGAAATTTTTTAAGTTGACTGTGTTTTTATTTTGATTTGTGTATACTTCACACTCAAAAACTTGTGAAGTCATCCAGTTAATTTTTACACCTTTCATGACCATAAATTGGTCCAAGAAGAAGAAGAGACAAACCCACGATAAAGTATACCAAAATGATCAGAACGTTGTGCTAAGGTTATTTAGCCATGTCTGCCCGTCTGGTTGAAAGCAATTTAGTACCTCAGTTTTCGAGATATCCGACTGAAATTCGGTAGGTGGGTGCATTTTTATGATGCACTAGCAAATACCTGTCCTGCTTCACTGAGGTTTAAAAGTTTTGTTGGGTTGTTACTCACATCCAAAACTCGTATGGCGTCATTTATAAAAAATAAAATATATTTGATGAACTTTATGAAAGGAGATTTAAAAAAAAAATCGGTTTATAAAGAAATATTTATTTTTAATAAATGTGGGTGTTAGTTAAAATATTTTCTTAGGTATTTAGAAAGTAAGTATAGTATTGGTTTTCTCCTGGAAACTTAATTTATTATCTTTTAACTCGAGTCTACATATCGTGCACTTCCTTCAAACTTCTTCTGCTAATTTAATATTTACACTAGGTTATAAATTTCAATTAATTAAATTTTTCAAATAGGTGGTAACCCGCTTCAAAAATATGTTCGACACTAAACTTTCTTAAACCTGTTTAGTCTGATATACGTATTATAATAATTCATTTATTTTATCAATTTAATAATTGAATTCAATTTTTGAAATAGGTGCTAACCACCCTCAAAAATATTTTCGGCAATAAACTTCCCTAAACCTCTTTAGTTTGATACCCATATAGCAATATTTGATTTATGTTATCAATTAAATCAAATTAAAAATTTAAAACAGGTGGCAACCTTCCACAAAAATATTTTCGGCTGTAAGGCTGCTTTAACTTCTTTCTTTTGACAGCCATTTTCAATATTTAATTTATCTTATCAATTTAATTAAGCTGTAATTTTCAAACAGGTGGCAACTCTCTAATTATTTTTTCCCTATATTTTAAGTTAGTTCTTAAGAAATGCATCGGTGAACACTGAAATCGATTCCATGCATTAGTTTTCGAGTGATGTGGATGTAAACATACAGACAGACAGACAAAAATCTAGAAATTGTTGATTTGGCTTCTGTCGCTCTAATAAACACCCCCAAATTAAATTTTCTTTAATATCTATAATGTACATACAGCGGCCTGTTTCAATTTTATTATATTTATGGTTTAATCGTTTGTCAGAACCGGCAAAATCGGAGCACTACAACATATAGTTCCCCTACCACAGATTGTTTAGAAATGAGAGTTTTTGTTATAACTCCTGTGCAGCAGATATGGGTACGGCTGGTCTATAAGCCATATTCCATTTACCACTGATTGTTCAGATACAAGGTTTTGCGATATGACTCCTTTATGTAGGCAGCTTAAACCATGCCTACTGTGAAAATAACTGAGACCAGTGTTTTATATGGAATATATTCCATACCACTAATTGTTCAGATATGATTTTTTATTATATAGTATACATACCAATACATATGTAGATATGTATGTATATGTACTGGTTATGTTAGGTAAGGCAGAACTGACTGCCCAACAAAAGCCTCACATAGACAGATTTATTCGTTCATAGTGTTATCAGATAAATAGACCATTCATGATGAATAGGTGGGCACTATACTAAGAATCCATTAAAATTTCTTAGCAAATTTAGGGTTTTGTGGAAGCCTTCGTTTCTTGCTTGGTCGAGGTTAGTAAGGAACGCCTCCCCAAAGCAGTTCAGACGCGAAATTGCCAGCGCAGAACAATCGTATGTACATAGGCTTTCTACCAGCTGTGACCAGTTATGAGACCCAACATAAGTCTACAATAATTTCTTGGTAGTTTAAGTATAAGCTTTGACAATTTCAGATCAGGTGACTCAAGCATGGATGCATTGGATACTTTGCATCCACATGTTGTGATTAACTTTTAACTACCTCTTGGAACATGCCTAAATGATATTGCTTTTTAGGAGCCTGCAAGGGGATAGGAATTTCTTTACATAACTGCTTCCTTTGCTATGCGGTGAATGGCATACCTGGTGAATCGTTTATGAATTTTTTCAATGCTTAAGAAATATCCGATATAGTGACCCAACAAACAATTTGTGTTGCCGGCAATAAGAAAACGTGTCGCCCTCGGAAACAAATTTATTGCCGGTAATATTGCCATCGAATCGATTTCCTATTACCGGTCGCTCTAAAACGTCCGCCGAAGGCAACATGCCTGGGCGAGTTGTTTTCTTATTACCTGAATGAGTCCTTTTCTTATCGCTTCAGGCGATATTTGGAATAATTTTATTCTTTTTAATACTTCATTTATTTTTTT
>NW_016167682.1:20750-20905 GCF_001687245.7 Rhagoletis zephyria
TGAACGGAGTGATGTTGCCGATTTGTCACCACAGCAATAAATCGGTGAGTCGCCAATTTGTTGCCATTGACGATTGTTGCCTATTTCTCATATCTTGCATGGTGGGGAGGATCACAGATTATACTACAGTACTCAAGGTTGGATCTAACAAAGGT
>NW_016167683.1:0-20903 GCF_001687245.7 Rhagoletis zephyria
CATTGTTTAATGTTTCAGTCGGTCAACGCTAGCGCCGAAGTGATTTGTCTAAATATGCATATGATAACATGTGCATGTATGTGTTAGTACATACATAGATACATATATATATATGCACTTGTATAGGCATTTGTTTTGCGGTTACTTCATACGGTAGCAGCATTGTGGCTAACACTTCGGTTGAAGCTGCTTTTGTTGCAGCTTTTCCTTTTTGCTTCTGCTCTTCATTCTTACTTCATTTCTATTGTTGTTCTTTACCGTTCGTTCACCGCCATTCCGCGTCTTTCCACGTCGGCTGTTTGCATTGTAAATTGCTTTGTGTCGCCACCTTTTTTGCCACAGCCTTGTTTGAGCAAACAGCATCATTGCTACAGCTGTCGCCTGCGCTGTCATCGTTGTGCTGCCAACGTCACCGACGTTCGGATCGATTTTATTTTTTTTAGCCGCCATAGTCGATCCGCCATTTTGATTTTTTTAAATCGTAACCAGCAAACCAAAAAAAAAAGCATTTTGTTCTTTTTTTAGTGCATATTAGCTTCTCCAGAGGCACAAAAGTTGTAAAGCAAAATCCAATTTATAGTTAGTTTAGAAGCCAGTATTAATTTTAGATTCTAATCTTTGAAGTCCGTTGCCTAGAACTTAGGCCATCGTACCATATTTTCTTAAAAAAAAAAAATTAATTACAAAATAAAAGAAAATTAAATCAAACAAGAAAGCACAAATAAATTTAAAAAAGAAAAATAATTCCACTTTCCGAGAGATTGAACCTCGGATCTCTCGAATCGGACGCCAGTGCTTTGCTCACCCGGCCATGGCGACTATTGGAGCAGCGCGTGCATAATGATTTAAATACTTCTTCATCTCTATTTTCACCATTAAAGTCGGCAAGGGAGCTTTTTTTTTAGTAATGATTTCATGCCAGGATAAAGGAATTTTTTAAACTATCTTGCCTATTCCCTTTCAATTGTCTTACAAAATACTACCTGTTAGTGCAAATCCTCACTATTTCTAGTTCAGCCCCTATATCATTCCCGAATATGTAATTATCTACGCCTTGGGATTCATGAGAGAGTGATTCAGTACTCTGAAACGAAATCCTGGGCACGCTGTCTGTCATGTCAGCTGTAAGGCTTACTTAATAATAATCGATATGGGATAAGAGTTATTTAAATAAATTAAATTAGTTAATGAATTAATTATTAAAATAAATAAATTAAGTTATATAAATAATCCACGCACTATTATTATCTTATCTCTCTTGATATCTGTCTCCGCTCTAAAATCATTATACCCAAAGTTGACTGAAGTTTTAAGCTCCTAACTTAATTTAAGGTACATTTTTCATTTTCAGTTTTGAAACCAAAATATTCTACGCTACATCGATTTTTTCAAATGGGTGAGCAGAATGGAAAGGAGTAAAAGGGATTTTTTTTTTAACTCAACATCAACGCATGTTCATGAAGTGCAGATAGTTATAGACTGCCCGCTCATATGCAACCAGTGTTGCCAGAAATTTTTCGTGAAAAATATGCCAAGTAAAGACTAATGGCCTTATTCATAAAAAATAAAGTAGGTTTAAAGGGCTTTATAAAATGACATTTTCATACATTTTTCAGTTTATAAACCTTTTTTAAAGCTACTTTATTTTTTATGAATAAGGCCATAAATCTTAAAAAAAAGTTTTAATTTAAAAAAAGCTTTTTGTGAAACAAAAATAGTTTTTGGAGGTTTTAATTTAAAAAAAAACTTTTACTTTTTGTATGTCGCAAAAACACTTATTAACAGCCAGTTTCACGAAAGTAATTTAAGTGAAAAATGATTTTAATTTTTTGAATTTTATATTCAACAATTTTATTGAGCTTTAGGCCATATTTTTAATGAAAACTATTGTGGAAAAACTAACAATAATTTATAAATGGTAGAAGTGTTGGCTATTTCGAAGATCATCGGGATTCGAGCCGACGATTTTTTTTTTTTGAATTTTATATATAAATTGACAGAAAATAAAAAATTAATTTCTATTTAAATTGTCGTTTTCTTGGAAAATTTTATTCAAAAGTGTTTTAAGTTCCATTTTTTTCATTAGCACCTAAGTTTCTGAGAAAAGAGTTCCGAATTATTCAAAATTGCATCTAAAACTATTCTCACAGATCGTTTTCGAGGAAAAAATTAACAAACTATTATTAATTTATCTCCAAATTATTTGGGATTCGTAAATTATAGCTTTAAAATGTTTTAATATATTTTAAGCTTCATTTGAATCAATATTGTTAATCTCTGTTTCGTTTATTTTTAAGTAATATTTTGTGAAAAGAATGCCTCTTAAGATGAAGTTCTGTAGCTTCTTGTCTATTTTTGTTTCATTTAAATTAATCTGAGAGAAAAGCCTTTCCACACTTGCTGTTGAAACTACATATTTACATTTCAAAATGCTCAAGTGCTGCCTGAAATCTCCATATCTCTTCAGTGTACAATTTTGATCATATTTTTTGAAAATAAATATTCGTTTTTAAGATAGATTCTCACTTCTGGCAACATTGCATGGTACACTCAAACATCCATGCGTACGTTCTTTCGCGCTTCTTGTTTTTTGATCTGGCTACATTTCTCCAAGGAGCCAACCCTCCTCATTTTTTACGAAGGGAACTGACATCTAGCACTATGCACTGTATGCTTAGATACTTTTTCATGAACATGCAAAATTTACTTCTCAAAAACTATAACATTGCAGCCGTCAGAGTAGTATAATCCCAATATACAGGCACACTTGCAAACACTTGCGCCTTTGATGTAAACCACAACTGTGTGCAGACAGCAACAGCAGCCGAAGGCACAGGAGGAGGCAAATCCCAACTAGCAAGGCTGCTGAGCGCCGGAAGTTGAGTTCAACTTGATTACAACTGCCACTAATACAATCGCTTTTGAGCGAAAATAAAGCATAAAAGCATATTGATATGGCCAGCCATGTAGGAAAATTCGTAAGGTAAAGTTAAACCCGTGCACTTGGAAATCATTTGCTCCTACATATAAATATTTTTTATGGCATCTCTGGATTATTTAAGGTAGTTTATATCTAGCACTACTGCTGTGAGGTTATTGTGTATATCGACTTTGAGTAAATTAGCTTAAATAGTAACTAATTTATCGCAGTTTTCGTATTTCAGTAAATTACTGTTATATGGGGGGTGGGCGTGGTTATTGTCCGATGTCGTCCCTTTTCAATCCCAGTCTATCTTGAATAAAGGTAAACTTACCTACGAAATTTCGTATTTCAGTAAATCATATCTCAATTTTTGCTCGAGTCATCGTGTACACGGACAGACAGACGGACAGACATGGCTTCATCGATTTCTCTTTACATTCTGAGAATTTATGTATATATTTGTCTATATCTATCTCGATTCGTTTTGGATGTTACAAGCAACCGTTAAATTTAGTCAGTTGAGAGCAACGTAAAGTAGTCGAGGCGGGGTCGCCCCTAGTTCAAAAACAGTTAACTTACAGTACATTTATTGTTAGTTGAGTTCCCTACAGGGTACTACATATAGACATCCATACATATGCACATAGATATGAATATTTTTGCATGTATGCATCATTTTACACAAAATGAAATTTCGCCTCTTGCTGTTATGATTACACTTACATATGTATGTTTGTACATGTCGATGGCGCTCAACTCGGGCGCGCGCCCTTTGCATCTTTTGCGCACTTTAGGGATTTTGCATAGCTTTTGCGGTAACCTTTGTTTTCATCGTCCTCCTTTTCTTCTTTTGATTTCTCGTTGGTGATGGTGTCTTACTGCATGGCTGACTGCCTTTATTGGTAAGCCTGCTTTCAACTAAATACACAGTTTCTCTTACCTCTTCTTTCTTACGCTGGCGCTATTGTTTGGTGGCTCTATTGTTTTTGTTTCCTATATGTATGTAGATGTTGATATTGATGAAAATTCTGGATATTGCGTTCATTTACCCACAAATGGAGCTTTAGTGCGTTTCGTGCGCCACGACATAATGGCTCTTTTGTTTTCGTTTAGATTTTGCTGTGGTGCTTTCACAATTTACATACTTACATGCGCACATACATATGTATGTAGTTGCTTGTAGACCCGCATTCACACCAGCACCTAACTACGTTTGTATGTCGCTAGTATTTGTCTTTGTTGAAGTTATCATTGTTATTAAGTATGATTGCGCTCCACACTTTTTGAATACAGCTCAAGTCAAATTTCCTTTTCTTTACAGCCATATGTTGTTGCTTTTTTTTTTCTTTCTTCACTGAATTAACCTAAATAATTTGCCACATGCTATATGTACCCCCAAACCATACCAGCGTAAGTGCGTGACCTTAACGGCCCATCAAATATGATATTCACGCTGCCTTGCTGCTCGACAGCCAACAGCTTTTATCCACATCAATATGTTATCTTACGAGTATGTATATAATTGCATGTCTTCCGATGACTACAACTGCTCGTAGCACTCGTATCTTTTGTGTTTGCCTCACTGCATTGCCTGCATTTGTAACTTTTGCAGAAGATCTCTTTGAATAATGCCATCAGTTAAGATAATCACCGTTGCCTAAGTAACGAAATTAGCGTAATGGACCTGCATTGATATGCTGTCGCAGCCATGTTCCACTTTTGCTTTATTCGCGACATTGTTCTAAATTTCTGTAGTATTTGTTTTATACCTTTTAAGTATGTGTGTATGCGTTTGGTAAGCACTAGTATTTCTATTGATTTTTTTTTTTACGATGTTAAGGAAATTATCTTTGGTCAGCTTGCAGTCAGTAGTAGAGCAAAATGCTAAGATTTAAAAAAGATATTTTTAAAAATGATTATGCAAAAGTACTACGAATACGCTAAACTGATTAGAAAAAATAAAAAAATTAACTTCAGAGTAGTTGCCGTATTCATACTTTAGCTTGAAGAGCAAACTGCTCAGCCATTCCGTTTAAGGTTCTACGACAGTCTGTTATGCTTTTTGAGTTGCTTGTGATTGAGTCAAATGCTTCGAATGTCGCTCGACTATCTGAATAGATGAAGACTTTGACTTCCCCTCTTTGTAAATGTTAAACGGCCTCCTGTATTGCGGCAACTTGAGATTGAAAAGTCTGTGGTGGTCGGGTAAATGAAATGATATTTTCATCCCCAACTATGCTGAAAAGTCTTCACTTTCTACGTTGTTCTCTAGTTTTAAACCAGCAGTGCAGAAGTGAAGTGATCCATTTTATTCAGAAAACCATCCCCACTCCCCCTCTCCCAAACCAAAGTTCACTATCATAAATAAATATTTTATACATCATTGTCAAGTTAGGCTTGGTACAAAGTAATCCGCGCACTATAGAAATGGCGGGGTCACTCTGAGTAAATCCTGCCAGGTAATTTCCGTGACTTGACCAATTCCCTGGATTGGATTCAACTAAACTGGTAGACTTATGGGCCTAAGGTCTTTGTGATTAGTCTCGATTTTATCAATACTTTCAAACAATTTATTGAAAAAATGTGAAAATACATTGAAAATGAAAAATTTGGCAAG
The DNA here is from genome assembly GCF_001687245.7 of Rhagoletis zephyria. Classification (NCBI taxonomy): domain Eukaryota; kingdom Metazoa; phylum Arthropoda; class Insecta; order Diptera; family Tephritidae; genus Rhagoletis; species Rhagoletis zephyria. The sequence continues at coordinate 5,541 of NW_016167683.1, forward strand.
TCACTTTAAAATCAATGCAATCTCCGCCGAAGATAGTCATACAACACAGGCATAAAAGCATACAGACTGTCGCTTCAGATACATATCTAATGAAAGAACTCAAGTTTCAGATAATTCATACCTCGGCAATAAGCGCCTAAATGTAATGGTTACTTACCTCCTGCTTGGGAAAAATTAAATAAAAAATTCAAAAAATATTGGAAGGCAAAATTTGGTTTCTGGCACATACGGTCATTTTGCGCAAATAATAGGAAATCGGTACTTTTTTCCACTGGAATTATAAAATCTATTATATTTTAAGACTTCCACCAAAATATCTCGGAAAAATATTAAGATTTACGTGCGTAGGACCGATTTGAAAATACCTCCAAAAATAGAGTTTTTTATTAATAAAAACAGTTTTTAAACTGTTTTTTTTTTTAACAATCACCTCAGATGACGAAGCAGTTTAAGCTTCAAAAATTTGCATAAATATATTTAAAAAAAAAATTTAACGGAATCATAATAATGAGATTTTTGATGCCTTTTTTGAACTTTTTCCAAAACTGGTTTAGAAAAAACTTGAATAATTCATTTCTGGTAAGGTATTTTCTCACCCTGTTTATTTCTTTAACTCATTTAATGTATGAAAGAGAAAGGTACGATAAACGAGTGTCATTTTATGTTGAGTTAAGGTGTTGGTACTTTGATAAAGAAAAAATTGGCACGTGAATGAGTTTTTTTTTGCAAAGAAATGAAAAGAATGAGAAAATACATTTACGCTGATACCTCACAAGTCTATATTGGTAAAGTTTTGGAACAGTTATTCAAGTTTTTCTTAAACAAATCTTTGAAAAAAGTTAAAAACATATTTTACATTTATTTTAAAGATTTTTATGCAAATTTTTTAAGCTTAAGCCGGTTTGTCATTTGAAGGAATTTTTTTCAAAAAAAATCTTTAAGAAACTATTCATATTCATACAGAACTCAATTTTTAGAGTTATTTTCAAACCGGTCCAGCAGTTTGGTGAAAGTCTTAAAATATAATAAATTTTGTAATGCCGCCGGAAAAACCTCAACTATTTTTGGTGATGCAGTCTAATGAAGATATTAGAATCCCCTATTCTATTTTATTTTTTAAATACTTTATTCGCTAATGCCTGCCGTAGCTAGGCTTTATAATTACATATATCAAAATTTTTCAGCTATCGATAACTTTTGTGTTGATGTAAATTTAAACAAAGTTTAGAAACTATTCCTGACCCAATCCCAGAGCGCCCTTATTTACCTCTTTTTAACATTTCAACTTGATTTACTTTTTTTGCATCGCTTGTCTTTTGCTTCTCTCTCTACCTTTGGGCTCCGCCGCGCCACTTAGGGATTTACATTTTTTTACATTTGCTAACTTTAAAACTGTTGTGACACCGATGTCACTAGCAATTAACTAATTAGCTGCTATTTAATGGAAAGTAATGAAATTACAAACTTTTAAAAGGCTACTAGTTATTTGCATGTATATTCCTACATAAGTGTAGTGTACACTCTTAAGTATATTAGGCATACTTGCCCAGTAGAAGTAATCGTATATGTATATAAAGTAAAGTTGCGATTTTGATGAAATTTTCACAGTCTGGAGCGTGTTTAAGTCATGTTTGATTGTTTGACTGAATTCAATTTTTGAAATGAGTGGCAGCCCGCTTTAAAAATATTTTTGACTGCAAACTTTCTTAAGTGTCTCTAGTTTAAACCCGTATTGTAATTATTTATTTTGTATCAACTTAATTAAATAAAAAATTTCAAACAGGTGGCAACCCTCCTCAAAAATATCTCGGGCAGTAAACTTTTCTAAACGTCTATAGTATGATACCCTTATTTAATTTATCTTATCAATTAAATAATACTAAAATTTTCAAATTTCCGTCATCCCGAGTCCAGTTTGTCTGCAAACTTGACAAGGGATGACGGAAATTTGTGCCAAAGTAAATCATAAAGTATGCTCATCTCTACAGCTATGGTTATAAACATCCGGCGATTATAAAAACTCCAAAATTTTCACCTTAATAATGCCATTGATTTTCATGACTTTATAAATACAAATAAGGCTATCATTCAAATTTATATACGATACTTGCAAAAGGCAATGATTCAAAGCCACATTAAAACAAACACACAAGTCTACATAGGCCCCCTCGCATAGGCTGCCAAAAAGAGTTGTAACGGCCAACAATTTTTTATGATTTACAAATATTGCAAGCAATAAAAAATTCGCATAAAAATTTGCCAAGATTCTCAAATAAATTGTAACCATTTAATTTGGTAGCAATCTTGAAGGAAACATTTCAGCGCTTTGGCGTGTGAAAATAAATCGCTATAACCGATGGAAGTAGACGAAATGGAAGAATGCACAAAATTCAGCTAAATTTGGCACAAAGTCCAAAGGAAATATCAACGATGTGCGTACGTGTAGAATGCCTTAGTTTTGTATATTTGGAGTCAGCATATTTGTATGCGTTTGCGCTAAGGGAGTGCCACTGCGTACGTGAGCGTACGCAACAAAAAGCAAACACACAAGCAAACACACAAGCAAGCAAACAAAGCTGTCGAAGGCAATGGATAAATCAAGCAGAAAATCCTTAACTTTCACAGGCCACAAATAAAATATGAGGCGAAAAACGCACGAGGTTCCGAGAATATACCTAAAGCACAGCGATTGTAATAGATACAAGATAAATATATATAGTGAATACATATGTATGTATAAAAAATTGTATGCATGTATGTATGTGTTGGGTTTAGGTTAAAAGCGTACATAAATGTGTGTATTTCGGCTTAAAAGTGTTTTTTAACAGACCCCCTCGGCATAGTGAGAATATTTTCCCACCCACCATTGATGTAGGATGCTGTGTAAGCTGGCTAAGCCATGCTCTCATATATGTAGCTTAGCAATCAGTTTAAGAGAAATTACCGTTTCGCTTCTCTTAGGCCAATACCATTCGCGTGCAGCCAACATGGCGTATGAGTGATGGCGTACACCTTGCGCTGATAGATTTCCTATTGTGTGCTCTCTGATTCAAATAAACTTTCGCGCTCATTATTCTAACCTTTTAATTTTGCTTAACGAAGGCTTTATATGATTAATATGCTCGCCAATGGAAAATAATTTACAGCAGCCAACGGTGAAGCACCAGCATCCCTTCTACCAGACAACCTCAAAATGTTTACATTACTCGTAGTGTTGTTCACTCTCTGCCTATGCGATATTTAGTTTTGCTGTCGCTATATATAACAATACGAGGAGCGTAGTGAATTAGTCATGACGTCATAGTAAACGCCATCACTTATGGAGCTCTCAAACGTATACATATAGGTACAGGGTACATACTTACATTTATAGTTAAAAACGTATCTGCTTTAATAGTTATGTCTGTATGTATGTATATTTAACTAAAGTAAGGAAAGCCTTAGCTGCTGTGGGAGTGTACAGTGTGCAGAGATATGCTGGCTTATACATACATACATACCTATAGCGATATATTGCTGCATGCTGCGGCTCAACAGAATTTATTACATTTCCTAAAGCTATAACCAACTGGATGCGGCTTATCTTTGACTGACGTTGTAACTATGGATCATAATGTAATGTGGATAGATAACTAAAGGCTATGTAGGTACGCATGTGCATATATATGTATGTAGTTACACTGAAATATGCTCTTGCATATACAAAAATTCTTATTCGTCATACTAAAATGCTATATTCTTTACCTTTTATTTTGATGTCATTTAGCCAAAAAATATAAATTGCCTATAGTGCTTATCGGAATGATACGCCACCTACATATTGACAAATTATGTCTACTACTTTTATTATTATTTAATTTTAATTTTTTTTTTTATAAAAATATATTTGATTCTTTCACAAAAACCGTATAGACCGAAGTTTCAAACTGTGTGCAATATTCAAAAAAAAGTCGTAAAAATTTTATGCTTTTAATTGGATTTATTAGAAAGATTTTGGGTATGCAGTTACATAGTCCATTAAATTCTACTTTAATAAAGTGTTCGCGTGTAGTAGCTAGGACTTACCGTTGACTTTTTTGTTTTTTTTTTTTTGTTGAAGAAAAATTGCAAAAAATCAAAAAAGTTAGTTGAATTATTTAAATTTTGAACAAAGTTGAAAACTTGGATTAACATGGTTTTTAGTAAATAATAAACTGTGTTTTCATAAAAAATTGTAAATAGTAAAATAAAAAATATTTAACCCAAACCGGGAAATATGTGTGTCGACAAAAAAAATTATTAAAAATCAATGGGATTTTCTGGCTACCAGAAATTTGGTTAAATTGCCTACTAAAATTGAACGGGCTTTAAAACTGCATACCTAAAAGTTTACTAAAAATTCTGCATAAAAATTTAAAAATTTTTTAGTGTAATTGTTAAAGTTTGTTGAATTTTTACAATTTTTGTACGAAGTTTGAAAAGTGGATTTATGTGGTTCTGGTTATGCAATATGTTAGACTTTTATAAAATGTTTATTTTTACATTAAGTAGACAAAAGCAAAATAGCCAAAACTGGACAAAATGTCACTCAACTTATTCAGCTGACCGCAGGGGTAGCTTCGTTGCACCACCAACCGAACCGCATGGCGTATACGCAACTTTTTGAATGCGTTATATTACTCGTAATTTGAAATACTTACATACACATGTACAGTTGGTTATCAAGCAGAGGTTTGCCGGCACTGCAGTAGTGTTTCAAGTACTATGTTTCAGATAGGATTACTTTATCACTTCGTGCTTAATTTGCGATTATTAATGTTCAGTTTAATAGGTTTAATGAAAGAAATAGAGCGGAAATAAAAACATTGATGAATAGAAAAACAAAACAAAATAGATTGATAATGATAGATAATTTTTCACCAATGCATAGTGTCAGATGTAGGCATTTACTCGTAATTTAACATAGTCTACTTTTTGCTCTCTACATTTAGCCAGGTGTTCTTTTTTAATAAGCTTAACTCTATCTCTTTTAAAAGATGCAGTTTGCGTTTAAAGAAAAGTCGGAGGCTTTCCACATTTAGATTCTAGGTTATGACAAAAGAAAGCCTAGTGAACTATTGTGATATCATTTTGGACTCGTTAGTATCCGAATGTGTACCTAGAAATAACAGGCCTTCGTACATCTTATGTCTGACTGGTTATGGAAAAAGTATTTTTGGAGGCATTGTCATCTTCGTTTAGCTTAAGCTGCATAATGACAGAGGCAGTGTTCAATGTTCTTCATTTTCATATCACCCCTACAACTGTGGCAGTATTTTATCGCTGTAAATCCAATTCTGCTTACATGTACCCCCAATAAGCGTTGGTCAGTGATTACTCCCACAACCAACCTAACTCTGAGGTCTTCCATGCGTAGGGCTGCCAGACGTCCCGGTTTTCCCGGACATGTCCCGGTTTTAGACTATTTGTCCCGGTGTCCCGGTCCAACCTTAAAATGTCCCGGGTTTCGTTTTAGCGTCCCGGTTTTTGATTTGATTGCAAATTTGAATAAAAGTTAAAAAATCACTACACTAAGGGAAGTTGTAATATTCAAAAAAAAGTTTATGAATTNTTTTAATTCTAAACTTCTTTCTCTCAGTGCACCGGTTTAATTTGCGAAATAGTCACATTTCGAGATAGTTGAACTTTGCACAAGCAATAGTTGATTATTAGTATATCGATGACTGAGTGGAAGATCGACCTATCTCGGCAGCCATTTCGAAAACGCCCTAAAATTTTTCAACAACGCTTTATCTCAGAAAACTTTTCAAGAACGCCCTACTTCAGAATTTGATTGAAAAACGCCCTAGCTCAGTATTTGGTTGAAGAATGCCCTATCTTAGATGCCGATTCAAAAACGCCCTATCTCAGCTTATTTTCAGTGTATTTTCCTTTGAGATAGGGCGTTTAAGAACCGAATTCGGAGATAGGGCATTATTCAACCAAATTCTGAGGTAGGGGGTTTTTCAATAATATGTATTCTGAATTAGGGCGTTTTCGAACTGGCTGCCGAGATATGTATGTAGGTCGATCTTCCAATCAGCCATCGATATGTACCTAAATACGTTCAAAATGACGTGCACAGAGTTTCACAATTATATTAAGGAAAAGACAGAAGTTTTGAAACAAATTCACAGCAACGAAAAATATGACTGATATTTTAATGTTATCTTGTACTTATATTTTTTTCTTTCATGAAACCTAGAGTACCTATAAGTACAGTGCCGTACAAAATTATTGGCTCGGAGGCTCTTTAATCAGATCACAATTTCTAATCAGATCTTTTAGAAAAATTTAAAAAATGTAGCTTTTGAGCCAACTAATAAAGTGCAGGTCTGAAGTTGCCAGCAAATTTCGTTGATTTTTAGCATTTATTTTTTGTTTTTGCTGACAGTGTCCTCCATATAAAAACAATTATCAAACATAGTTTGTATGGCAGAAACTCTCAATAAAAACAATACCAAAAATCAACTAAAATTTAATGGGCTGCAAAACTTAATTTTAAACATTTTTATAAAAAGTCTGATTAGAATGTTGCAAATTTGTATGCAAATTTATTGAATTTTCCCGAGTTTAGCACAAAGTTTAACAATTTTATTTTTATGTTTTTTCATATATTTAGTACAAACTGTATTTTTATAAAGAATAAAAAAGGTTCATGCATTGTAAAAAATGCTCTGTGCTTTAGTTGTGATAAGTTGTTTTGTTTTGTTGGCATACGTTGTAATGATCTCATGATCTCATGTTTTTATGTTTTTGTTTTTGTCTGTCAAAATAAAATTTCCCTACATCCTTTCGCACGTCGAAATGAAAGAGAAGGGAGCGAGAGGCCCTCCCTAAAGTGTCCCGGTTTGGTAACAGAGATATCTGGCAGCCCTATCCATGCGATGACTTATCCTTATCCATCCTAGGCACCTCCTTTCGATGGAATCAAGTTTTTATCTGACAACATACCTACCGCCCATATTTACAGATTTGTACCTCATTGAGACAAAAAGTTACTAAATATTTTATCATTTAAAAATGTATTAAGGTAAATTTTCAATCCTCATTTATACGAGATGGAATGTTTTTTTTTTTTATTTCCTCGGCGATACTCATAGTACGAGTTTAGAGATCATGACGTATGTACATATGTGGGAGCATTCCCACAGCTTTTGACTGGAAAATTCTGATTATTTCAAAAATTTGTTTTAGCCTCAGTGCACAGCATATTTTTTGTAACATAACATTTCGTAAACGGTTTATAATGACTTTTGCTAAAATTTCAAAATCAAAAGTTATCAAAACAAATTATATTGGACTGGATTGGGTTATTTTGGACCACCTTAATGTGCATACGTGTGCATGAGAATACAAACAAATGTTCAGTCTTTAAAATCATCGCTAGAAATACCATTTGGTTATGTCGTTTTTGGATTATTTGAATATTTTCATAACTATACAAGACTAAAAATTTAGAATCCCTTTATATCTGGTATAAACTTAATCCATTTGCAAAATTTAAACCAAATCGAAGACCATATAAAAATGGTTAAACTAAAAAGCTAAACGTACCAGCATGAATTGGAGAAACTTACATTTGTACCTGATACCCGTCATTTTCTTTGTACTATTTAATTAGGGGTTTTCCAAACTATTAACGAGGCTCGGGTATACATTTTACTGATGTCCCTTTTGAGGTAAAAATCCATTAAAAGAATCCACGAAATTCAATGTACAGTTAACAACAAATTGGCAATTCCTCTTAAATCTTTGAACAAGTATAAAACCCGATCGATTTAACTGCCATAATCCGTAAAAAAAAAAGAAACCAATCACCAACTCAGCATCTGCACCTACTTGTAACGCCATGGCTGTTAACTTATTAAAATGTTACAGTTTTTATGTACAAATATCTGTGTGTTATTTATTACTTTTATGCCACTATATATGTATGTATATTCAATAGAAATACGCGATTTAATTGCATAAACTTGAATGCTATTTCCGTAGCTTGACACCCTGCCGTTACTGTAAGTGCCATTTCTACAAAAACACTTTCACACATGTATGTATGTACATATGAACATAAGTGTATGGATGTATTTTTAGCAACATATATGTATGTTTATATAAGTATATGTGCCCCTTATATATATATTCATAAAACATAGTTGCACCTCCACTTATCATCCTTTCCACTTGTCATTCGATATTTCAGCTTCACCCACGTAAGTAACTGCGACTACTCACAGACTTAATAGCTCACCTGCTCGGCTACCAAGCAACTAAATATACAGTAAATGTTGGTGTCTAGTATCTGTCAGCTCGTCACTTCATTTGTCATTTCAACACAGTTCCCTCCCCATCGGACATGGTATGTACATGGCTGGCTCTTGTTGCCATCAACTTTTTATTAGCAATTTTTATACAAAACAAAATCTGCGCTGCTTCTACATAGTAGTGCACTCAATTTTATGTAATCTATATATATGTACATAACTACATATGTTCGTAGTTTGGTGCAAATATTATTACAACGGTGAATTGGATACTTGCTAGGTGGTCTCATTCATACATACATACGTTCTTATATATATTTATATGCGAACACAGTTTATTTAAGTAGTACTATATAATATTTGTATGCATTACTGTTTTTTGTATTAGCAGTTATTCATATTTAGTAGTATCTGCTTATAATTACTTCCGTACCTAAAACTAAATTAAACAAAAATGCAATTATATATGTGGACGAGATGTGTTGAGAAGAGATGTGTATCCATAGCAACGGAAGCCACATAAGTAAGGTAATCACAGTAGGCATGTGGTTCACAGTATCTAAGGTTAAATTAAATTTGTACCAAGCCATTGCAATTTCGTTTAAATTTGTCTCTTCTAAGCGAACCTGCAAAACAGGCTTGAGTGCAGAATGTGGCATATACGGTCTTTAAAGTTTCTTTAATCGATTTACTTTCAGCGCTAATTTTCTTAAGACACCTAGCCGGAAGAAATATACACTTAGCAGTATTGGGAGGCAGCAAAAGATTAGGTTAAAGTGGCTGCCGGTATACACATCAGCAAACTTAGGCCCTCAATCGAGCGCATATCGCAAGGAACCTCATGCACCTCACCTCCTATATAAGCCAATTTTTTTTTTTTTCGTTAACAAATTTGTGCAATCACCTTATCTTTATGCACGCTATATCTCCCAGGTACCCCAAAGGTTTCAGCACCCATGCACTTCAGGCTCATCCCCCCCCCCTCTCCTTTATATTGCGCTTAGCTGCTGGCATATGCATCTTCAAAATTTCCCAAAGAATTTTTGGAGAATTAGATGGAGTTAAAGACCTCAGTCGTTGCGGCTACGTAGCTCCGACTGTCTTTCCAGCTCTTCGCCACCCGTTTTGTACAGATCAGATGGGTAGTTCGTTGGCTACAGGGGCCTTGCTTTTTTAAGTTGTATTACTGCCATTCTCTCCTCGTCCCTACACATTGGTCTGGATTCTTTTTCTTCGTCAAAGGAGTCACTTGCTTTGCGACACAAATCATTGAAAAGCGATTCCTCCATATTGAGTGCCAAGTTTCAGTGAAATTCGATCATTTTTTTCTGATATTTAGCATCATTTTGAATGGAAACGTAACACTGCTCGTCATAAGGGCGAGATTTATTACCCTAGGCATCTAAGAAAAAACAATTTTATTTCACACTTCCGTACTTACCGTAAGCGTTGCACTTTTAGATTCACTAAAATTATTTTTTTTCTTTTCAACTTGATTTCACAAAATCTTTGTTGTTATTGTAGTACTATTTAGTATTTCATTCATTTCTCATTACTTGCCATTTATTTTAATTTAGCATTGACACACTCAACGTACTCGTACGCGGTGCGTCATTATAACATTTCAATTCATTTCTATTTTAATGAATACAAAAGTAAAATTTCTCTTTAAATGGAAAAAATCTAAATTAAGCCAAAGTTTTGAAAAGGGTGAAGGAGTAAGCGCGCCGCCGGTCCCTACTTTTATACATACTTATATATGTATTTACCATGTCCAAAGGTATTTGCGACCCGCATGCATTGAACAAATTACTAAAGGCGCTTAATTACAAATACGCAAGAAAAGAGTGAGAGGCGTAAGCGCATAAACACTTATATACATACATACACAAGCGCATGCACATATAACTACATACATACATTCCTGTAGCGCAACGCTGCACATAGTAAATAAGTATGTACAGCTCCTACACCCACACTAGCGAACCGCTGATGCTAACCTGCTTTGTGGATTGTTGGTTCGTTGGTTGGCTGGTTGGTTGGTTGGTTGGCAGTCAGCCCACTGCGTCATTTGGCCTAACGAACCGCGTCGAGTGAACGCAACCAGGCAAATGCACACCAACCAAGCACAGCTCGACACCAAAAAAGAACTCAAAAAGGTGCAAAAAAATCTAAAAAAAAACAAAAAAAAATTACCACTCAGCTCTACATAAATACCTCTACAATATGTCACTGAAGCGTTGGCAGCGGTGCAGGTAGTGGGTGTCAGACACTCGGTTTCAACGTAACAATGCCCACAACTGTGGGCATTTGGCGGCTCGAAAATTGTCAGCGCACTGTGCAAAAGGATGTGGCATGCGGTGCGCGACGCAACGAGGCGCACACTTAATTAAGAACTCATGTTAATTGTAATTATTTGGCACATGAAAATTTTATTAATTTCCACCGCATCGCGATAAACAGTAGCGCGTGCATACACAAGCTTAAGTACATGCAGCGGCAGCGTGATTGCAAATGGATGAGTTTGTATTTATGTGTGTGTGTGTGTGTGTGTGTATTTGTGCCGTAATTTATTCGGAAGGACATACTGTTGAAGCTCGGTGAATGGCATTTGTTAACTTCGGTTACAATTTAAAGGTATTTGTTTTGGCAAATTTATTTTTTTTTTAATATAAGGCATTAAGAGAATAATTTGGGCGTCTGACTGTGCCTTTCTTCGACCTCATCAAAATCTCTTTTATTTTTGATATTGTACGTTTGAAGGTTCTTCCGACCTGTATCATCCAGATGTACAAAATTTAAATGCAGTTCACTTTTGATAAGGAAGAGTCGACAGTTTTTCCTGAAATCTATCGCAAGGGGTATATAGCCTGATTGTGCCCTCATTATTAGCGCATAGGTTTGTTCACTGATCATAGCAACATCTAAAATCCAAAATTCTTTGTTAACAACAGTAAGATTTCGGTATAACTGTTCAATACTGTTCTTCCCCAAACCCCTAGCATCGCTGCTAGCTACTAGCTTTTCAACTTTGTCTATTTTCAAATATTCTGAACAAATTTCTTATGATATTTCTATAATTTTATACCACATCATCAATAAGAAAAACATACCCTTTCATCTTTTTTATGAGTAGCTCACATATCCAGTTCCTACTGTTTGTTCGTATAACTACTTTCTATACTATTCCGCAGTCATCTGAGAAGCGGATTTTTTTTTTCATTTTGTGTATATATATCTCAAGGGTATTAGTATGTATGTAAATATATAAGTATGCAGCACTGTGTATGCGCTTACTTATCGAAACATCCATTGATGTACTACCCTGCGTATACGTAACCAATTTGTTTTAGGGCTTTTTGGGCTAAATTAAAATATTGCCAAGCTGTTGAAAGATTGGTTGGCTAAAAATACTCAAAATTCGCTATTTCGAATAATTTCTATATTGCTGAAAGCTATCTATATAATATTTATATGTAGAAATATATTGAACGCAGATTCATTGATAAAAACGTGGCGTGGAATGGTGTATAGTAGGGCTTCTGGTTATGCAGTTACTGTTGCACGACTATACCCATTTCCTACTGTTGCCTCAACGTTCCAACTCATTTGGAACCTTATTAGGTTTAAGGTTCTATTGTACATCCAGCATTGCATATAATAATCAACGTAGAAAAGCTGCAACCACAGCAGCCAGCTTGTATATTCGGCACTCGACTCTCTCAGGCCCGTGGAACAGTATTTACCGCGATGAGGAATTCCATGATGAAACAGAAAACAATTCCACGTTCAAGACCTTGCCAAACTCGGAGACCTAGTCTGACGTCCAGGGTATACAGAAATTATGGAAGAGCGCGTGTGGATAAGGACTTGGCTTAAATTGATATATCCAATTGGATTCCGTTGGCTTAAAGGAGAAACAACAGACTGTGTTAGACCAGGTCAACATCGCTTAGGCGCGTACAGTAACAAACAAGAGCAAAAATAGGAAACAAAGTGGCAGATTCCAGAGCAGATTTATCAACAAAACGAAAGCTTGCTTCTGAAATTAAATTTTTACTGGGTAGTCTGGAGAAGCTTTTCCATGTGCTTTGCTTGTGGTGGTGGTGAATTTTCAATCCTTCATGCTTTATTTCTTTGGAAAAACGGCTAATGAAATTTTTTAATTTGTAAAAAAATTAAGTCAAGCAAATTTCCCTAGTGATTGCTAGACGGCTTTGATGCAACCGATTTGTGTGATTTCATTGTCTGCAATGCAGTATATTTTAGATTTATATACATATATAGGATTGTATGTTACCAAAGCACAGGCTATTGGTTTTATTGATTGACAGCAAAGTGATTTCATTTTTCCCTTTCTTAATTACGAACTTACCTTTAACTAGCTCATCAGCTCTGATTTTTGTTTTCGCTACAATATAGTTTGCATTGTGCCATTTGTTTTTATTGTCATACCAGAAATGGCACTCGCCCGCTCGCCATCAATGTTGTCATTATAATCACGATTTGTTTTTGTTTTTACTTGTTTTTGTAATCGTCGTTTGTCGTTTTGTTTGTAGAGGTATTTGTAACTACCATCATTGTTATTGTCATTATTTGCTTGCTGTTATTATTGTTGTTTACTTTTTTTTTTGTTTTGTTTGTTGTTGGAAGCGCATTTCATTTGATTGCAGTAGTTGTTGTGGAAATTGTGACATTAGCGGAAATGAGATTTTGCAATTGCATTTACATACAAAAACACACACGCGTCACATGCATACATACACTCACGCACACACACGCGTGCAGTCACTTGTACGCGCGAAAGCAAAGAATGGAAATGCAAATAGTTAGTGCGTTCCTTTACTGTCTGTGTATATGTATGTGTTAATGTGTGCGTGGAGGGGGCGGTTGCATGTGTACGTATAGCGCAGTATCAGTCTGAGTGTGTTAAATTAAGCGCACTTTATTTTGCTATTTGTGCTGCCCTATCGGCACGAACGAGATGCTCCACCAAGCGTATAACCAACATTTGTCTCTTCGGTCGTGTACATATACAAATGTGTGTGCATGTATGCGTTAACTGATTAACAATTTTGTTATGTCAATGCAAACGGGTTCGCTCACAAATACCTACTCACACAAACTAGTCGGCTCGTTTTTCAAAAAGCCAGTTAGCCAGACGAACTCCGCACAGCATAGCTTATTTTGTTTAATGGGTCGTCTTTATCTGTAGTTGTACATGTGTGTATGTACATATCGATCACTAAATACTTTCTTACTCTAAACCCGATAAAATTTTCACCAGTTTAAAATTGGCCAAAATGCTAAACATATTCCCTTATTTTCCACTAATTGAAAAAATTTAAATTTTTTATGTTGTTATTGGTCGTTAATGTTAAGTAATATGTTAATCGTTTCTTCTGAGTTCAAGGCTAGATATAAATCAAACACTATTTATTCAAACAAATACAAAGTACAAATTGTTCGCGCTCAATCCCCTTGTAATAATTATATATATTTTTTTTTTAATTTAGTATTTTACCAAAAGTGTTTCTTCATTGCTATGATACGGGTCTTATATTATTTTGTTGTTGAAAAAGTAACTTAGTTTCTTACCAATAAATTTCAGTTGGGAATTCTCTACGCAAGTTCCTTACTTCGTATATATGTATATAGGTCATATTCTTCCATCTTATTTTAATTCCAAAAACTGTATGCTAGTTAGGGTGATTAATGCTTGAGAAACTAAAAACGAGTACCAGAATTAGTTGCCTAAAATTCTCGTATACTCGTAAGTATAAAGTTGGCTCAAGGGAACTTAATCAAAATAAATTGTAAACGAAAGCAGTTCTAGCTTCATTTGTAAAAAGGCATACTTATCGTTTATGAAATAAATCAAAATTAATTTTTCTTGAACTGGAGTATTTCTACATTCCACCCAATGATTTCAAGCAAATATATCTCTCTTCGTGTTCGGTTAGATACTTAAGGAGGCAGATTATCTGCTTACACTCAGAATAACATCAGCTAAATATATTTCTCTCAACACATGATTTTGTATTTCATGTATTGAGCGAAGCATATTTACTTGACGAAAGTAAACTTTTTTTCGCAGTGTATAAGAAGACTGACTTTTCGGGATCGTCTGTGAAAGAGACTACCACGCCTACGGTAAGGGCAGTTCATTTAAGCCCGCTCTGCACATAAACGACAAGTGACTTAAGGAAACTTCCTTCTTCACATCGAGGGAACTTTTGCTTGTTAAGCTTTGAGTTAAAATAAAACTGGCTGGTCTTATCCCAAAAGTTATTCTTTTGATTAGAGTAAAGCAGTACCTCCATACCGGGCAAGGGTACTTAGTATGGTTGTTTCCTCTTACCATTATGCTGGAGAGGAGCTGAAGAGCAGGGACCGCAGGATGTGGAGCGCTAGATATCTTATATAACTGAACGTGACGATTAAGTGAGCTTTAAACAGTGGGCTCGGCGTGAATCGTAGTAGGACGATAGACTGTTTAGGTGAGTCTCTCATAGAGCAAGCGGGAGTTTTTGTCTTTAGCTTTATATCAGAGGCGTTCGCCTGTTCTTTCTGATAGAGTCAATTAGTTGATTTCAATCCAAGACAGAAATCTGTAGTCAAATTTCAACGCTTAGGAAGGAAATGTGGCGTTATTTCACAAATTTATTACATTTAGTTGCCCTACTTAATGCCATAAGGTTCTATGAAGTATTGGTAGAAAGCGCTGGAGAGACTAAGTTAGAAGTATACAGATCACTCTTACTCTAGCACTTAAAATCGTGCTTAATTTAGCCCTTTATACTCGCTTGCCCTCAAAATATGAGTAAGTGGAAGGCAGCAGTTTGAAGGAAGATTCAGAGAAAGAAAGACAATTTTATTATATGGCAGTTGAGAAGTGCATGTGCAAAAATTTCATAAATTTAATGAAGGATATTTTCGCACATGCAGCAGTACATAGCGTGCATTTAGGCGCCCGGTGTTAGCAGACGCGCCCAAAACAAGTACCTTTGATAACGTGTGAACTACCTTTACCCAACTGGACAAAAATCAGGGCATTTGCACCTGCAATATGGCCTAGAGG
>NW_016167684.1:0-20902 GCF_001687245.7 Rhagoletis zephyria
AAATTTTTACACAAATAAAAAGTAGAAAAAATTACGTACACATTATTATTATTATTTTTTTTTTAACACAGCACATTTATGTATTTACATACACTGAAGAACTTGTTTGAATTAATTGGAAAATGAAACAGAAGCTTAGTAAAATTTACAAATATACAAAAAATCAAGCAATTTTTTTTTTTATTTCACAACACTATTTACATTTAGAGAGGAAAGTATTGATCTGTTTGTTTTTTTTTTGTTTATTGAAAGAGAAAAGCTTAACATCTGTATTTTGGAATTGAAACTACAACTGAAAAATAGTGGGTGGGTGGTGGTGGACCTGAAAAGCTGATCGATTGTGTGTTAATGAATTTAGCTTACACTGTGAATGCACATGGAAATTTAGGATGCATGTTTGTATGATGGTGTTGGTGTGTAGCGAGTGATTAGGAAAGTGATTAGACACGATATTGAATAGTGGTAGCTTTGTTTATTTCTGAAAGAAATGTTACGCACGCTAATAGAAAAATCCATTTTTTTTCTTCTAAAGACCTGCGTCTAATATTCCACTTTTTTATTTCTAGAGTATACTTATGTATGTACAAAAGAGTTATCTCTGATTTTAAAATTTATTAATTCAATAAATAAGCCTGAGTTCCTTTTTAAAGCTCGAAAAATTCATACTCGTTCATTTATAGCAACCTAAAAACAGAAATTGTGTGAAGATATGTGGTTTGTATATTGTCGCAAGGTTGGGTAAATAAGACCCTTAGATATCAGACAATTATGCCTTTTATTAGGCATATTATAATTAGGCTATTGTATATTTTGTTAGCTTCGAATCGCCTCGCATTCTACTATCGTACTCAAATAAGGTGTTCAGCCACTACTGGAAACCTTGGCAAAAAGGTGGGGAAGGGAGGGTTTTCGGTAACACATTTTTATATACCACAACCATGACGTCGTCTTCAGTCCTAAGATTTGAAAGAAAGTCAATTTTAGACTGAAAAGCTTTACAAATATTGCATAATGTCCTTTATGCTGAAAGCTATGGAGTGATTAGATAAGTTGATGCGTATTCGGGGAGAGGTGATTTCGTAACTCCTCTATCAGGTGGAAAAATCTTAAGAGGCGGCTCTGATTGCCAAAATAAGCAATGCCATCACTGAGAAGAAATTCGCCTTCGTCATTTTTGTAGACACTGAAGGTGCTTTGTGTTCATCACTAGCAGGAGTAGGTTGGATGATAGATTCTCCATCATATCTAAAGCAGTGCCTTTTAACATTTCATATGAAATAAAGTACTAAATATAGAAATAGAGACTGAGACTTTCATTGCAGCTTCAATTTGAGCAAAATACCCTCAAAAACTTGACGGCATTTTGGCAAAATGTGTGGCATGTCATTCATGGGTATTCCCTGGATCTATACCTCAGGAATAAGTTGCTGGTGGCACATATTTGGATACAAGTATTTTTTCAATGTCCCAGTATAGTGCGCCATCATTACTGGCACTGGGTAAGAATCTAGATTCCATGAATATTGAATGTATTGACGAAAAGCTTTACTTCTCTCTTCAGGAATATGACTCGGTATTCAAAGCCGAGGTATTTGCAATATTGAAGGTCATGAACTATGTGGTAGAAAGTAAATCAAGAGGCAGGAGTTTACGTGTCTATAGTGGCAGCCACGCTGCACTCAGTTTTAAAATTGGCAATTCGCGAGGACAATGTGCCTTAGATGATGTAGGGAGACATCTAATAAGACATCATTTTAATTATAGAGATGATCTCGATGGATCAGAAGCTTAGAACTATGGAGATCTATCGAAAAAGGACTATCGAGCTTAAATAATACAACATTGAGAAGAAAAAGTTGTTTATGAATAAATGGATTGCTACTTTTTTAAATTTTCAGATACTGATCAACATCTAACTTATATTGAGGACATAATATTATTTTAAATAACACAAATATATTAAACAAAATTTTTTGCTATGAGATCATGCACGGAGTACTCAATGCTTATAGTTTAGCTAAAATTTATTGCTTTCACGTCAGAGTTTTCGCTATAACTCCATAGCTTTCTAAACGATTTATTAGAGATTTATTTAATTTATGTGTAAGGTAGGATTCTTGAAAAGCAGTTCAGAGTTCAAATTAATATATAGAAAAACTTACTAATACCTTTTCTTCATTGTCGCTAAACAAGATTTTGGAAATTAAGTAAAAAATGTAATACAAGTTCAGATCCAAGTTCCAAAAAAATTACCGGAAAAACTATTATCATTTCTATTGCTTGAAAAGTATTTTGCTTTTGGTATACATTTTCTTGAAGAAATAAATTTACGATGATTTTTAACTACTCCACTTTCGCGCCCTTTTATTGTGTTTATTGTTGTATATGTGAATGTAGATATTCCTGTCTGCATGTATGAATGGATTCTTGTATGAGGGTAGGTTTGTCGATTTTGATTGTTAGTAGCAGTGCAATAATGTTTTTTTTTTTGCAGAAACGTTAATTCTTTAAAATGCTGTTAGTATGTGTTTAGTGTTAGTACTAGTGTGATTCGAAATTAAAAGCAAAATAAATAAAAGTAAAAAATATAACGAAAAAATAAAAAAAAATGTCCATAGCATACAAAAGCAAAAAGTGTCAAAAATTAAAAAAATTATATAAAAAAATTTGAGAATTTAGAAATAAAAATCGTACACATTGCGCTTTATACATTGATTAAATTAAATAAAATGAGAAAACAAAAAAAAAACAAAATATTTTGCATATTTTTAACGAGTGTTAATTGTATAGAATACAGAATAAAAAAAAAAAAAACAAAATAAATAAATTATTATTTTACTGATTTGAAGCATTTCTCAACTTTTGCGAAACGCCTTCTGGCAGTTTTTTGGTTAAACAAATAAAATTTAAATTTTAGAATTTTGTACTCTTTTTTTTTGGAATAACTGTTTTTGCGTTTTGGTATTTTGTTTAGTTTATTTTTGATTTAAGTTTTTCATTACTGCTTTTCAACTAACCTCAGACACAGGGAGAAGTTTCTATGTACTACAACTGACCTGTAGCACAGTGCCATCAAGGTGAAAGTAACAAAAACGAACCCAACAACTGACATTAGTACACCGACCAGGAATACTGTATTTGAGCCGTGGTAGTTCTCTATACGAGTGTGAACGTTGTTTGTTTTTTTTTTTAATTATACATTTTTTGTAATTTTTGCAAGGTGTTTATTATTATTGGATTATTGTACAAAAGTGTAGGCGTTGGCAGGATAGAGGGTGTGGAAGAAGGGTATTTTTATTTAATTATAAATATTTTTTTTAAATATTTGGAGTGTGTGTTTTGTTTGTGTGTGTGTGTGTGCGTGACGGTATATTTTTTGTATTATTTTTTTGAGTTTTTTTTTATTATTTAAACACACAAATAATACAACCAGTTCAAAGCGGTTGAATTTCATTTTGCGCAGCAGTCACAGCGCCGTGTTTTTTTTTAGTTTTTTGTTTGAGTATACATACATTTCGCAAGCGGGTTGACGTTACATTGTTGAAGTTGTTATTGTTGTTGACGTGATGATGCAACATTGACACGAAATTTATATAAAAATAAAGTTTAGAATTTCATTTAATTTGTATAAGTTAAAAATAACTAGTATGATTTTTTGCGCTATGTAGTATAAAAAGGCATATTTTATAATTTAAATTTTTTTTAAATTTAAATTGTAGGAAAATGATCATGAAAGTTGGCACGGTTCTATTATTATTTTACTATTATTTATATAAGTTTATTTTCTATATATTATTTGTATGTAGATATGTAAGTATTTGAGTGGGGTAAACGCGGCTAGTCTTGGCTGTGCAGTGCTGATTGCTGGCTACTGGTTTGGTGTAACAGATATAATACGAAAACCAAAACCAATACCAGCAACAGCAACAGCAGCAGCAGCAGCAACAACAACGTCGTCAACTACTATGACAATGGTAATCCTCTAGAACACGAAATGTTGTGATGCGATGTGATTTGCCAAAGCTGTNAAGGAGGTTTTAAGAATGCCAAAATATATGAAACATATTGCACATGATCTTCAAAAGTGACACAACTCAAAATTAGACATTTTTGAAATTATGCACTAAAAATGTACACAGCGCCTTTATTTATATTTTAGCAAATGCTGCAGCAAATTTTTGTTATAGTTTGTTTAAAAGACCTAAGGTAAAATCTCCCTTGCCCATATGGTTAGCATGTGCTAAGAAATAGTTTTTCGCATTTTTTGACGAATGTGTAAATAATGAGTTGTGTCACTTTTGAAGATTGTATGCGATGTGTATGTATATTTTTATGTATATAGCAGACAGCAAGTAGTACAACAACACCTTAGACAAGTAACTATAATGTAAAATATAATAATAAAATACTTAAACAAAAAAAAAGTTAAGAAGGTAAAAGAAAATATGAATAAAGTAAAAGACAAGCTACAGTGTTTTTTTTAATATTTTCAATGTTTTTTCGTTAATTTTTGATAGAAACATAGTTCATTCTGCATCAAATGGCATATAAATTAGTGCTTCAAAGTTTTTACAAAACTTAGGAAAATTCGACAAAGTTCTACCAAAATTTTCAACTTTTAAAGCAAAAAAAATCCCAAAAATCAGCGGTAGTTTAAAGCCACCTAAAATTGTACGTTATTATACTAAAATTGCGTGAGCTACAAAACTGCGTGCTCAAAAAGTTCGATTTTTTTTTTAAATTGAAAATTTTGTTAAAAATTTGTCGAATTTTCTTTAATTTTGCAAAGACTTTGAATCATTAAATTATATGCCATTTGATGCAGATTTAACTATATTTCTATTAAAAATTAACGAAAAAAATTTATTACGAAAAACATTGCAAATAGTAAAAAAAAGCCCTGTACGGAAACATTATTTGATTAGTGTATGTAAACCGATTACTTATTATAAAAACTAGCCAACTAGAATAAATTTTGATTCGGCGTATTAAGTAATAAAAAATACAGCTTTTATTCTATTCCTTACATTGGACACAGTTTTGTTAATTGCTGTTTAGTTATAGCATGAAAACAGCATTAAAAATTTTAAAGTGAAAAAGAAGAAAAATTGCCTTCAAAGGACGCACAATTAACAGATATATCGTTATGAATTTTTTGCACAAAATAAAAAGTGCTGGTTGCCATTTTTGTTTTATCAGATTAGGACATTCTACCAGCAAACGATGTGGTACAACGTATAACATCAGCGCCAAATCGAAATTGAAATTTTGGACGCTGCCACCACAAAATGGAAATTTTAATTGAGATGAATATTGACAAAATCATAAAAAGCCAATTAAATGTACGTAAATTCGATCATAGTACGACATAGTATGCAGTTACGTGATGCATCAATAAATCAAATACATATATAGTAAAATGAAAATTGCAAACTGTCACTCAAAGCTGTGAGTAGTTAAAAGAAACATTTTATTTTTCGCAAACTGTGATGCTAAAGGAAAATATTATTTTGAATTTATTCGAAAATTTAATAATACTCGCAAAAAATAGGCAAATGGCGGAGATTTATTGCAAGTGCATTTTAAATTACTTATACGCCCTGTGCTACACACATTGCCATGTGATGAAAGCAAACGAAAAATCAAATCAAAGCTAAATTTTCAACAATTGATTAATAACAACGTTAAAATGTATGTTTGATCAAGTCGTGATTAATATATAGGTAAATTATTTGATATTTTGTGAAGTGGTACAAAAAGGTATGCAAAATAAAAACATAGAATTTGTTTAATAAAATAAAAAGGTTCTTAAAAAAAACCAAAAAAAAACTGACAGATAGGACAAATACATCAAGGTGGTACTTAAAATGTATACGATATGGGGCACCCCTTTATTTTGTTTACGCGCAAAATAAATACATCCACGAAAATTTTATGGAGAAAAATTTAAATTTTTTTAAATCGAAAAATACGATAAAATTTTGACTTGAATATCATTGAAATATATTTACATAAATTACTAAACTGTCTGAGTTACAACCAGTCACAGCAAAAATTTTTTCGAATTTTTGCCACTAAAAAAAAAAAATTATTTTTTTAACACAGGTGAATCACAAAATTTTTTTTATTTGAAATTTTCGTGGATGTGTTTGCTTTGTTGATATCTTAAGTACCACCCTAATAAACCTAGACCTGTATATATTTGTGAATAACAACGCATTTGTAGACATATATATAAACATATCAATATTGAAAAAGTAAATAAAAAATTTACACAAATATGTTATCATACACATACAGGGTTGCACAGTTGCATATACATAAACAGCTGCTGAATTTCATGAAGAAGCACGCAACATTTATATTAATGCAGATAGATACGCACATTTGATATAGATACACACTCTCAAATTCACATCAAATAGCATGAAAAGTTTTATACTTAAAATGTTTACATATGTGTATGTTTTTCGCATTTTTTTGTGGTTATATTTTCAGCATTTTTTTCAGGTAAACATTAGCAATAGCAGGGCACACACATTTAATATATATATACTGTAGATATGTATGTACGTATGCATATATACATACATATATACATAGCTGAAGTGAGGAGAGAAAACCAAGCAAAAATTTGTTTTCATCTAATTTTCGGTTGAATTTCATTTCAAAATGGTTTATTTGCTGTTTGTTTAGTTTTTGTTGTGTTTGTTTTATTTTTTTAACTGTCGATATTTGTCTGTTGCTGCGAATTCAGTCGAGTTTTTAGTTGTATCCTTGCATAAACTTTTTGAATGCTATTTCTATGGGATTTTTTTTTTTTAATAAATAAAATTTCGTGATTTTTTGCCTTAAACCTAGCAAAGCAAAATTTTGTGCCAAAAAATTCAGATGTTTAATTGTAAGAAAATATAAGCCCCATAAATGGAATTTAGTGAAAATTTTGATAACAGATTGTGATGTTAGTTAGTAGAAATTAGGTAAAATTGAAAAGCAAAAAATTTGATATTTAACTGAAAGTAGGAGTACCTGTGTAAATATTTTTACTTGAGTAGCGTGTATTGTAAATCGCGAAATAATAGATTTGGCTATAACTGGTACCTTTATAATTTTTTTTCTTTTGTATTACAATATAGAAAAACTGTGAACCGATATTTGAAACCAGCAGTCGTATTCGAAAATTCGCTATCGCTAATTTTGATCGCCAAAAATCTCCAAAAATAGCAGACGCGCCTAACAACATGCAACATATAGTCACATGGCCCCATACTGCTGAATTTAATGGATTACACATTGCATATGTTACTTTTTCATGTTGTATACTTTTAGGCCCCACTGCCTTTCATTTAGAGAAATTTGGTGATGAATATTTACCGCAGCAATTGGCAGAATTCCACTGCAGAATAGTACAATGTTATTCGAAATATTTATCTAATAAGAATGGCAACTTACAGCTCTATTTTGCTTTTAGGCCTGAAACTATGCCTCGGTACCTTTTCCAAAATTTGTGCGCATTTATTTAGCGCTTGAATCTAATATTTGCGGCATAGTTTTGTACAAAAAAACTGTCATAACAGTGATGAGTTGAAACAAAAACGCATGGTATACTTTAAGGGTATTTTTTCCAATTTCTTGTTCAAAGTTCAAGTTTCAAAATTATTTAAATTTTAGCCAAATCCACTATTAATTGAAATTAAAATTAAAATTTGGAAATAATGTTTCTTTTTACAATTTTACGTGTGACCATATAAAAGTATATGTAGTTTTTGTTATAGCAGACACATTTTGTACAACAATGTAAGCATCATCAAAGCATTTAGAAAGGTCGTACGAATATCTAGCTGAATATATTTCCCAAAAATTATTATTATTTGGATGTAAAAAAGTTAGGAAAAAATGAAAAAAAATAAAAAATAGAAATAATTATAATTTTTAGCGTTTTAAATTTTTACTAAAATCTTAAATTTAAAAAAAAAAAAAAAATATATTGTTCACAATTACAAAGCCCGCTGCATCCGAAACTAACGAAAACTCAGTAGTGAGTATTTCCTAACTTCAAAATTAGGTACTATATTTTTGGAATAAAAATATGAAAAATTATCCTATATTCATTGTATATCTTATGCTGGACTTCTTGTCTTTAAAAGGAGCCATTACATAGATGAGTTGTCCAGGGAAGCTTTTTGTACCCGTTACGCATGCACAAGAGTTTTTGCAAGGTCTAAGTACTTATCATAGGTACTTTACCCTACACACTAACAAGGCTGTTAAAACTATCCTAGACCTTCCGATAGGTTTTCAGACTAGCTGAGGTGCAAGTTTACATCAAGAATCCACGTGAAAAGCGAACAAGAAAGCTTCAAAGTCTTGGACTATCCATAGTACTATTACAATTATCGCTGACAACCTAAAGAATAAACTACTTTTTAACTTTGAATCAGATAATTCCGTGAGAGGACAGTATAGAATCCCTTATGTTGAAGGTAAACTATAACTCATATTAGTTTTCATTGAACAAGCCAACCATATACGAACCGGGTAATCAGTTTTTGGGATAACCAGGCCGATCTGATCCATAATTGAGATGTGATTATAGATAATTACCTATCATTGAATAAACCTGAAAATTTAATATAATTCCTCGAAATTCGACCTTGGATGGCCTTGGCACGTCATCTAGATGACCTTTAAGAATATTCGGATTCAGCGACAACAAAACAAGACATTTTGTTTAATGTTTTTATTGAATAAATTGTTTGCCCTATTCCACCCTCAAATGACCTCGAATCTGACATTATGAAGGTTAACGGACCTCGGATTCGGCTTCAGCGAGTCGAATAACATAGTGATATAGAGGTTTGGTTCAATATGCAGAAACTTTTTTTTTTGTAAACTTGTAAAAATATAAACCAAATGAAGTTCAGCATGAAACTAAAATAAATTTCAAATCCAAAAATTTTAGAAAATTTGTTTTTCTTTTTAATTATGTAAGTACGAGTATTTCGCAAAGGCTAATATTCCATTACTTTGCCGTATTTAATGTATTTTCTCTTTTCTCTTTTTGCTTTTTGTGCTGCTTACACTATTGTATAAAATTCTTTCCTTTGTTTGTGTTTGTTGTTATACATAAATAAATAATTTTCTTGTTTCGTTTTTAGTTTTCCGTTTCTGGTTTTTTGTTCTTGTTTTTGATTTTGATTTCGTTTTTTTCTATCTTATGATTTTGCTTGGTACTCTACCTGTAGCAAACCGCCAGAGTTGCGAAACTAATGAAGACGCATTTCACGATAACGGTTAATATGATGACCATGGTTAATGTGCTGATCCTATTTTGGTCTGAGGTGCCTGTAAAATGTCGGATGGAAGGAAGGATCGTTTCCAATTCATTCAATACCAGTTACTCAATTCATTTAAGGTTTAATTACAATATTTTTTTTTTTCGAAATTTAAGTAATTTTGAATTCTTTCTCAGTTTTTTTGTGAATGCAATGCGGGCACAATAAAATGCAGTACAAGACTCTATTATAACAGTTAGTTTGTTCTGGAATATTTGCGCTTTAAACTTTTGTGTATAAAACGTAATTAAAAAAAAATAATATGTACTCAGAATATTTTGAAAATAAAAAAGATAATATAAAGTACTTAGGCATGTATGCATATACATTAGGGCGGGTCATTTTTTTACTATTTTACTATTTTTAGCACAGAATGATTCTATGTGCAATTCTAAGCAAATTTGCCGAAGAAACCATGGGTCTAAAATCAATTTGGAGTTTGCCAAATTGGTTAAATTTGTTTCGAAGAAAATGTGAAAATTTTCACTGTTACGCCCTCTGGTGGAAGTTTTAAGTAAAAGGTAATTGCAAAAATGGATTCCTCATACCAAAAAATCCTTCCGGCATATTTTGATACAAAATATTAGCATTAGAGCAAAATGCTAATAAATCTTTTTTTCGCAATTTGCCAAACTCCAAATTGATTTTAGACCCATGGTTTCTTCGGAAAAAATCTCCCATACAAATTGACCCCCCCCTAATGTATATATTATTTTGCAGTTTTAAAATCACCTATGCATATTATTAGATTTTTTTCTTACCATTGGCTTACCATAGCGCAAAAGAGCAAAAGAGCAAAAAGCAGCGCATATTTTATCTTCTTTAATTGACAAATTTTAATGCTTACTGAGGGATTAGGGGATTTTCGCTTTGTAAGCTGCATTTGCCAGTGCTAAGAGCGTAATGCGGTTGATCTTTTCCATGTGCACGTCGTTAGGTTTGTCTTACTTTTTATTTTCATATATGCACGTATGTGCATAATAATATTTTTTATTGCCTATTGATGAACTAGTGATAGTGTTTGTCATTGCTAATATTTAAAGAGAGCAGCAGCTGCTCCCTTTTTGTTTTTGGTGTTAACAACTGTTGCTTCTGGCGTGATTACCATTGTCATATCACAAAAGGATTTGTGAAAAAAAAAATAAATCGAAATGGAAGCAGTGAAATATTGTTAAGAGGAGGATTTTTGGGAATTCATAGAAATTTGAGTTACATTTTAAATAAAATACTCTTCAAAGAATTTTATACTATGGAAAAGAGAAAATATTTTATAAAGCATACTCGTATATATATATAATAATATTAATTTTTAGCAATACTATTATGCGTTTAAATGTATAAATAGTTTTTATAATGGTTTTTATAAATTGACATTCCTTCTTTTGTTGTTGTTTTTTTTTTAAATTAATTTAAAGCGCTCGCATTCACGTTTTTCATCACTATAAAGTAA
Organism: Rhagoletis zephyria; assembly: GCF_001687245.7. Lineage (NCBI taxonomy): Eukaryota > Metazoa > Arthropoda > Insecta > Diptera > Tephritidae > Rhagoletis > Rhagoletis zephyria. The sequence continues at coordinate 10,786 of NW_016167684.1, forward strand.
TTTTAAATTTCGAAAAATTCCAAAAAAAAAATTAAGATAGTGATAGTGATAGGGTTTTGCAACTAATTTAATATTTTGAATCAATTAGTTACACCGTTTTATACTTAGAAATATTTAATTTTAACTTGTACTATATACATATATTTTCCCTCTTCTTGTTAAAATACTCTTGGAGTTTATAAAATAACTAATATGGTTTAATAATTTGATATTGTTTGTACAATGCATTGAAAATAACGCTACATGAATACGTTGAAGGGATATTAATTTACTTTAAAAATAAATTAACTTTTTTCATTTCAAAAGCTTGTTAAAAATCTACGCAATTTAGGGTTTATTAGCATAGAGGTAACGGCCACTCATTTGATTAAATATAAGCCTCAATTAAGATTATTATTTTTCCTTTCAGCTTTTTTTTATGTCGCGCAGTACTTTGCAACATTTCACTGCTTTGTAGCATTTTCCTATAATATATTACTGTTATCGTTTCTTTAATAAATCCTTGTGTATATCGTCGGCTGAGTGGAAGCTCGACCTATCCCTTCAGCCGGTTTGAAAAGACTCTATCTCAGAAAAATTTTCAAGAGGCCCCAATTTCAGAATTTTATTGAAAAATGCCCTACCGCAACTGGATATATATTGAAAATATGTTGAGTTAGGGCGGTTTTGAATCGGCAGCTGAGATAGGGCGTTCTTCAACCAAATTCTGAAATAGGACTGGCTGTCGAGCTTTTGTCGCTCTTCCACTCCGCCATCGTTACAAAGCCTAAAAATTATCTTAGGATGGCAGAATGCAAAGCCAAAATGGTAAACCAAAATCAAATTTTAAATTAAAGATGTAAGTTTTGGCTATTTTAAAGCAGGCAAATAAAGAACTAACAGATATGATATGTACAAAATTGAATAGGTATAGAAACAACTTGTGAGACTTCGAAAATTTCTATTCGATTTTACAACGTAAAAACCAATAGTTGGTGGTACAAAAGCAAGCTAGCTCTGATGCGGAATGTTACATATTTAGAGACTGTGCTTTGGGCGCGCTGAGCACCTTCAGTCTCACAGCTCAAGATTCTGCCGTCGCGGGTTATGGTTCTTGACTCTGTATTTTTTCTCTGTGGCAAATCCAGTCGATCAATGGATCACAGTCGCAGACTTAAATAAAGGCAGCCTTAATTTACTGCAAAATTAGTTTCAAAAGATTTTTCGTTAGCTTTGAGAGCTTTAGAATATCTCCTTATGAGTTGTAATTTAATAGTTAAAAACTATTTTCTAACGTGAGCGAATATACGCAAATTTTATATCGAAGTTTGTTTTTATTTTAATTTGCTTACCCCTTTCATAATTCAGCCCTCACTGATAGAAGGAAATTTTGTCGACAAATTTTTGCATTATTAAAAGCTCAGCTTTAGAAGGAATGCAATTAAATTCAGGCGGTGCGTTGCCGCATTGGCTAAAGGTCCTTAAAAGGGGAGTTCGAGCTAAAAGGTTACCGCCCAATACTTAGCAAATAAGATATGGACGAGGAGAATATGAACTAAAAACACACATTTCGGAAATTTTATTGCCATTTTTGTTCTTACTATGGAAAATTACATGAGGTTTTTGTGGCAGCCTCGGAAGGGTCCAATTCTGCTTTTGGAAGCATCCCTAGCATGACCAAGCTGTAGATGAGCTGGTAGTTTTCGGAGCGGGGCCAATCGAAAAATCAGGCTTTGGAATTGGGGATTTTACACCGGAAGATGCTCCCCGAATATTTTTGTATTTGTTTGTCTATGTTAGACAGGCAGGCCGTAGCGGAAAGTATGGATGGAAGGATCAGTAGAGGAATGACAGAACATAAAAAACTGAACTAACATAAATAGTAAATACTTATATGAAAATATATGAAAATTACACTTTTTAGTAAAGAATATTTTTTTTAGCTCCCAGCTACCAATAACAGCTTGAAAAAGCAAACAAAAAAATCTATTTTAAGAACACTTTTGACTTTGCATCCTGCGTTCTTAATTCGAAGATCCTTTATGCAATTTTTTTTTTAAGTTTTCTAATGCAACATTTATTGTCTTAGAAATGAGATTTATAAGAAAACTCCAGAGCGCGGCAGCGAAGGCGATGTAGTAAAATTACGGAAATCAACTAAATGTATTTTTCACTTGCGCTTGTGAAAGCTAAAACCTGAGTAAAAAGACAATGGAAATAACGCGCCTTGCTGTGCCTGCATGCAACTCTGTGAGCGCAATAGTTACCAAACAATTCTACACATAATCCTCTTACCATATGGCGTCTCCTTCTTCTCCATTTTGATAGTGTTCTCCGCGGTTGGCAGCGCTTCTGTTGGCAGTGGTGTGGTCAATAAAACTACAAGGCTACAATCGATGCCGCCCCAGCCCATGTCGCAGAAGCACCGATTCGTATTCGTACAGACCTGAGGAATTAGAAAAAAAAAAATATAAAACAAAAAAAAAACGAGGGAAATAATTAATTAAAAATGTAATTACTTGAAAAACTGATGAATACATTTGGGCTAGCTGAAAATTTTGTGGGCAACAATGCATTTATACATAAATAAATTTGATTAATTTCAAAATTGGTTGTCATTGCTAATCGATTTTCAGACATATCCAAATTTGTAAAATATATTACAAGTGCATTCATACGTACGGAAAACGTAATCAACGTGAAAGCTTCGCATAAACAATATTTCCATTAAAAGTTGCAGCTATCAATATGGATTAAAAATGCAAAATGACATTGCAGCGAGTCGAATAATTCAACAAACCAATCAGCAAACCCACCAGCCACACAGATAGCCAGCCAACCAGCCAACCAGCCAAATCGGGCCACCAATCAGCCAGCCATTGAGCAACTGAAATGAGTAGCAGAGTCGCGTAAAAGCTTTTTTGGCTATTACCCTCTGTGTGTGCATTTGTTTATGTGCCGAAAGCTTTTGGAACGATATATTTTAAATTTTTAATTACATTTAAGCCTATTTATACATTGGCGGCTACAGCTCACAGTCGAATGGCAACCAGCGTTGACCCAATAATGAGCTCTGTCGACATTCTGGCCGGACAAGCAGATAACTGCTTTCGTTTCGTTGTTGTATTTTCTTGTTAATGCTTTTGCTATTGCCGCTGGCAAAATGTGCTCAGCCATCGTTGCGCTGCACTTTAGTAGTCCGTCAGCAATGACCGTAAATGAGTCACTGCATGGAATTTACGGTCGCATTTTGGCCGATTACTGCACAAACAAACACACGCCATATACGCGCACATACTTGCACAACACAAATATTTTCTTTGTAGCGCAATCTTTCATTTGTGTTGTAGTTGTGTTTGCCTTTGTTCGGTGCTAACTGTTGGCGTTAAGAATTATTGCAGGCGTCTGCGGGTCGGCATGGCGTATACGTAACACTTTTCATACATTTGCTTGGCCCGTTGCTGCAAATTTCAACCACAAAATATTTTCGATTTATTTTTCGTACTTTTCGTTATAATTTCATGCATGAAATTGCTTGTTGTTGTATTGCTTTTGTTTCTTTTCTCGTTTTGTTTTTTTGGTATCTTATTTCTGAACGCATTAATCAGGCGCCTAGCAGTGCGGTTGCGGCTACGGTTACGACTGCGTAATCACCTCTGAAGCGCTGCTCATTATTGTGGGTTAAATACTTTAATGGTTGAATGAATGGCCACTGGGCTTAAATGGTTAAATTTGCAGCTACAGCAGCAGCAGCAGCACAGCGCGTAGTAAATTGTATATTTTCATTATTTGGTATATATATAGTATAAAGAAATATTCTTTTGATGTGGCACATTTGCGGCATTCACTTGGCTGCGGAAATATCTCAATAATGAATCGCCTTAAAAATTATTATATTTGTGCTTGTTTTTGTTTTTATTTTTGCTTTTCTTTCCGATTATGCACAGATATTCATTGATATTGATTATTTTTTTTTTTATAGTTTTTTCTTCATTATCAGCTTGAGTTAAAGTTTATTGCTTTAAAGTGTATGAATGTGTTTTTATTTTTGTTTGACTTGTTTACTTACTCCGCGTTCTGAACACTCTTGGCCTTGTTTATTTGTCGGACATTTTGTTTGATCGATGTGTGGAAAAATGCTGACGCAAGTCTGATTCAGACAAATCAAATCTTTACCGCATGGCGTACCATCCTTCACCAAGCCATGTTCTGGATATTCATTGGTGCCCACTTGACCGCTGGTGGCTCTGCAGAAAAAGTGAACAAAATGGAAATGATGAAAACGTTCATTAAGGCAATTGAGAATTTTAAAATGAGAAATTAAATTATATTAAATAATAAGTCGGAGAAGGAAGGGGCATAAGAGCATTGGATGAGAAAATCCATTTGCTCAAAAGAAGGCACAAATTTATATTTAAATATTCTTGTATTTAGCAAATGCATATTTACTTATAGATACACACATGTAAGGATGTGCAGTAGGGTGGTCCAAAAATACACGTGAAAAAGTAAAGTCGGAATTTTAATGCTCTCACCCCCTAGGATTGTTCTATACCGAAAAGATATACCCTTATTTTTTATTTTGAAATCAAAAAATATTTAGAGGTCGCTCAAAGCGCCCAAAGTTTTCCATGTATTTTGTATGGGGAAAAAACAACTTTTCGTAGAAATGGTATAGAATTCTTAAAAATCAATATTTTTCTATCGGATAACTCTGTTTCTCTGCAGCAGATTCACAATAGTAATACTCAATTGTTTACATAACCATTTTTTCATCGCAACTATAATTTATAGGTCAGCCAAAAATCCATAAAAACCCCGAAAAATTTCAATGGGGGGACCAATGAAAAATCGTTATTATTAATAAATGGTTAAATAAACAATTGGGTATTATTATTGAAAGTCTCCTGAAGATATGAAAAATATTGATTTTCTAGAATACTACACCATTTTTACCAAAAGTTTGATTTCAAAATACAAAAATAAGAGGATATTTTTTCAATATAGAACAATCCTACGGGGTGAGAGCATTACAATTCCGACTTTACTGTTTTTGGACCACCCTAATGTGCAGTTGTTCAGAAAAAAATTTTATGATGGCGATATTTTGACCAGTTATGAATATTTTTATTTTGTTTGTTTAATTTTCATTAACATTTTATAAAAGCATTGCTCTTTATATAACAAACACCACATAAATCGATATTTAAAACTTTGTGCAAAAATTATAAAAACACAAAAAAATTTCAAAATTTTTACACAGAACTTTTTGAAAATTTTCAGATAAGCAGCTTTAAATTCAAATATACTGTAAGTTTGAAGCTCCTTAGAAAGCGTTTTGATTTTTGGCAATTTTTTTTACAATACTACGATGCGAAAACTGCATAAAAAATTTATTTAAAAACTCTTAAAAAATTTAAATTTGGTGAACATTTTTTAAATTTTTCTTTTTTTACCTTTAATTCTGGATTTATACGGTATAGCATAGATACAATATAATAAAAGCTGATCAAAATATCGCACTCCTATTATTTTCAGGACAATTACAGTCGAAGAGGGCTAGTATCGAAATTCTGGTATTAAAAAATTTAGAACACGAAATGTTGGTTTTCAAAAATCTCCTAACTCAAAAACATTTCCAGCCAGGAAAACGAAGAAAGAGTAAGAAAGATAACTGAAGAACTGCTAAAACAGCAATGACTTAAGCATGGGCGTAGCCAGGTAGGGGCAGGGGGGTGCTCGAGCCCCCCTAACTTTCAAAATTTCTTTATATATATATAAAATAGTACCCAGAAATGCCAGCTTAATAGGGTCGAGCCCCCTAGTTGATATGAGGATTTATAAATTTTTTGAATAATCGCCTTTTTATATATATTTGTAAATAGAAATAAATCGCTAGAGTTTTTCCACTTACTTGCATTCATACTCCAATCCTTTTATTGAGATTATCGTATTCGAATAAAGTTGATCAATGCCATCATTGACCGGCTGCCGTTCGCCCTCCTTGCATTGCAGTGTGCCACATTGAACATTTCTACAAAAAAAAAGGAAATGCACAAAATATAAATTTAAAATTTAAAAATATTCGAGAAAGCTTGAAAATATATTGGAAAATAAAAATTAGGCCTCTTTTACGTATTTTAAATATTAAATATATTATTATTTGCATAAATTTAGTTATCTTATTTTTCACTTAAACGTTTTTAATGAGCGGAAGGGGAGGCAAGACTTTATGAAATCCTTGAAATTTTTAGTCACACTTACTCTGGCTCGCATTTAATGTAATGTTCATTTGCGTCACGCCCACAATGGCCATTGATTGAACCCTTTGAATTGAATTGCTCATAGCATTGCCGATCGGCCGCCGAGCCACCATAGCCCCAGATGGCTTCGCATTGCAGATTCAAGGTGGGACAGTCACCTTGAAAGCAGTAACCTAAAAAATTATATAGAGTAGGTGTAATAATATTAATTACTAGCATATATTTAATAACTTTTTCTTTCTAATTTAGGCATGCGAATAACCGAAATATATTGTTTCGCAATTTGTACAACATTGAACAAGCTGCACATTTGCTTATTTTTTTTTTTTAATAAATTTCAAAACATTAAATTTTCCATCTTACCCGATGTTCCTGCCTTAGTATGTCCACACGGTGATCCATTCTTTCTAAACACATCAGCTGGGCAGTGACCAATTTCACCATCACAATATTCTGGCAGATCGCATTCGTTGTGCGAATCACGGCAGATATAGTCCTTTGGACGAAGCTTTTGAAATGGATGAGGAAATTAAGAAAAAATTATATACATACATATAATTTTAGTGGAAGAATGTTGTCCGAAAAGTCTAATATTTGTATGCTGTGTGGCAGAAATGGAAGGACTTGTAATTTTGTGCCAACTGCAAATGGTAGATGGTTCTTTTATAAAAATGTGTTTCATGCCAAAAATTTACTCGGAGATTTGTCATTGCCTGTCAACGGATGACCGTTCTTTATTATTTTTCGTTGTTGGTCGAACCCAGCACCAATTTCTACGGAGGGAAGTTCGCACCCTAATCACTCTGTTATGCGGCCGCCACTACGATATACAGTTGGAAACAAGTAATTTTTTAGTAAAAAAGAAAACGGACTTCAATTCTCATATAACAATTTAGGTTTACCGTTAAATTCTTCGTGATCCAATTATCAGATATCAACAAAATTAGTATGGGACCACCCCTGTGGTACCACCTTTCCGATGAATTATCGAAATCGGTGAACGTGATCCAAAGTTATGCGGTATCACATAAAAAAATATATATTCCGATGAATTGATAACCTTCTTCTTTTTTGAAGTTGGTTAAAAATGAATTTTTCAAGACTAATGTTCAGTTTCACGAAATTAATTTAAGTGAAAAACTATTTTTCTTTTTGAGTTCATTATGAAAACTCACAGAAAAAAAATAATTTTTCACTTACGCACATTACGAACTATTTTTTAACCGACTTCAAAAAAGGAGGAGGTCATTAATCCGTGGGAATGTTTTTTTTTTTGTTATGTATGTTACCGAATAACTTTTGACCACGTTAACTGATTACTATAATTCTTGTTTTTTTTTTTGTAGGAAAGGTGTTACCTCAAAGATGGTCCCATACTAGTTTGGCTTATATCGGAACTATTAAATTTTTCTATGAGAGTTGAAGTCGGTTTTGTTTTTTTTGCTTAAAAATTACTTGTTTCAAATAAGAAATTACTGCTTAGAACCACATACATACATTAATTGGTATTAGAAAATTTGATCAGCAAATTCATATTTTTTGTATAATATTGAGGTAAAGTAGTGGCAAAATGGAGCCCTACTTCTAAGTTGACCAGTAATGAAGCCATTCACCTTTCTGAAACCACTCGTAAAGCTTCAACAAGATAAAATGAAATTCATAGTTAAAATCGCCTTAAGTGAAATTTTTTAAACGAAGTCAAAACCCATATCTTATAAAATTTGAATTTATTGGCTTTTTCCGGCCCGTCCTGAAAAGTTAAAAAAAAAAAAATTTATTTCAAAATTGCTCCTGCTTTTATGACGATATCATACCCAACTGCTCATCCAAGAACATTTTTGAGTCATTCACTATTCCAATTGCTGGGAAGAGAAACACTGTAGAGATGTTAAGCAAGGCCATTACCGCTCTGTTCAGTAAAGTACAAGAGGTACACCGAATTGAGCCCCTGAAACTCTTCTCGATCTTTTAACCAACAGGTGTAATACCCGGCTCGTTCGCTAAAAAATTCATTTATTCAATTTCTACGATAACATTCGATAATCGGCCCAATACACGGACCCACGGCCTTCACAGAGTGAGAAGTAATGTTTAACAAAAAGAACTGCCACTAAAATTAAGATTATGTTTGCTTGTTGATTCATTCTTGCCTTCTTTTTCCCCTTGAAACGCGCTCGAATGAAGCCGGTTCATCGCTAGTCATCTATTAATGGGAATATATCGCACACCGTCTTCAAAAGAGTCACAACTCAAAATAATACGTTTGTCAGAAAATGCGAAAAACAATTTCTTAGCACATGGCGACTTTACCTCAGTTTTTTTTTAATTATAACAAAAATTTGCTTCAGCTTTTGCCGAAAGGTAAATAAAAGCTCTGCGTGCATTTTTAGCGCATAATCACAAAAATGCAAAATTTTGAGTTGTGACTCTTTTGGAGACGGTGTGCGATATGTAGACCAGCATAATAGAATTTCCATCGAATCACTATTATCGCGGCTGTAAAACGGCGGGAAATCGAGAGCGGAAGACACCACTGATCAGCCTTAGCTGTACTAAGACGATGACATTTTCATCAATATTTGTTCCAAAAGCTAGCAGACTTAGGTTTGACGAACATCTGCTGCGACTATTTGCAAAACTTCACACATATATTTCTTGGGCTCTATTTCTAGGTTTGTCTCTTTGAATCCAACCAACCTGTGTGAGACCAAGAGTAAAAATGCATTTGCGACTCTCCTCGTCAAAGCAACTTCAGCAAAATGAAAATCAAAGTTCAGGATCAGACCATCTCTTTGATGAGCTTCTATCTAGGGAATCGAGCTCCTAAAACACCACTAAAAAAATCTGCTGTCCCAGCAATTGTTTGCGACATGGTTGTTGATGTGTTAGTATACGTATACAAATTTTATGATTACATTTTTTTATATTTTTTAATTTTTATTCTTTTAATATCAACATTATTTTTTACATAATTTAATTTTCAGGAATGAAGCCGAGCTTTCCTTTACGTGTTTTTACCAAGATTCTAATTTTTGTGTGCTACGGCAGATAGAAATGAAGGTTTTTGTAGTACTGGAATCTTGGAAATTTGTCCAAATAAAGAATTTTCTTTTCTGTCTGTTTTGAATTAAATGGCCACTGAGTTAATATTCGGCGAATATACTTCTTAGAAAAATCAAAGTTTTGTATTATTTTATGCTTCTTTTTGCTTTAGGTAATGGCAAACTATCGAGTGTATTGCTGCTATGAAAAACAGCTTCTAATTAAAAAAAAATCGTCGTGCAAAGTCGGCATAAAACTGTAGGTCCCCCTCCTCTTTGTGTGACATAAGCAAGGCGCACACCACAAATCGGAGGAGAATTTCGGCCCAACACTAACATATGTGTCAACGCCAATCTATTATTATTATGATTAAAAAATAATGATACTTACGCGACACTGATCACAACAGGCGCCGCTGGCACATTGCGCCTCTGATTTCAGTTTACAGGTAATGCCATCGCAACACGGATCTAAGGCACACTCCTCGAAGGTGCCACAATCACATTCTTCGTCTTCTTCGATGATCTTATTGCCACAATTGCGACGCATTTCGATCTGAAAGAGAAGATAACAGAAAAATTATTGATCGACAAGCAAGAAGTATTTCCAAAATAAAATAATTTTTTTTTTTTATGTTTTAAATAATAAAAAAATTTCAAATAACATTTCATAGAATAACAGCATCACTTAACCTTCGAAAACGAATATTTCTTAAATTTCCCTTGCCTAGTAATACTCACACAGCTCGAGATAATCTACTTATAATTCTACACTAACCGCGTACACCACACCACGTGCGTATTTATGTACATATGTATGTGCATTACTTTCTA
>NW_016167685.1:0-3077 GCF_001687245.7 Rhagoletis zephyria
ATAGCATGTATTTAGGCGCCTGGTGTTAGCAGACGCGCCTAAACACACATATATATGCCTTTTTGTTTAATTAAGAGTCAAACCAAATACATAAATGTATTAGCGGAGTTCACTCTTCGTAGCAAATGTTTTGGCAAATGTTTAGTTATTTGCCCACTGTTTTTGAGTTAGTGGGCNCGCGCCTAAACACACATATATATGCCTTTTTGTTTAATTAAGAGTCAAACCAAATACATAAATGTATTAGCGGAGTTCACTCTTCGTAGCAAATGTTTTGGCAAATGTTTAGTTATTTGCCCACTGTTTTTGAGTTAGTGGGCGGAGGAGTGGTCGTGGGTCTTAATATCCAACCCACTGGAAAGAGCACAGTTCACACTTTGTAAAAAGTCACACCTAACCCCTCAAAACCGTTCAGAGACCCCTGGGGAACCATTGCAAAATGGTCTAAAATTAGAATTTTGACACCGGAAATGTAAACTCGATAAACAGTATATTTGTGCAGAACATCTTTCCGTGTTGGTGACCAAAAATTACAAAATTTGGTTTACAATAAACTGTAGACCCTTGACTACAAGTGTTTATAAAAATTTTTTGGATCAGGTCACCCATTCGGACAATAGCACGAAATCATTGGGCAAATAACTAAACCCTACCCAATAGTTGCGTTCCAGCAGCAGTACGAATAGCAGGAATTTGCAGGATTTTATAGAAATCTCTTCCCGCACGACACCTTACATAAGGTTTATTAATGGCTAAAACAGCTGTTCCTGTAAATCCTGCAAAACCTGCTATTCGTACTGCTACTAGAACACAGCCAATGTTTGCTTTTCCAACCACAAATCGCATAAATAATAGGTTCATTCCTTATCTTTTTGGACTAAAATCTGAAAAGTGTCAAAATGCCAGAGCGTAAGCAAAATGCGCCCACTAAAAGAGAATAACAGGAAAAGTAAAGGAACGCAAAAAACCAAATTTTTAGTCCAAAGAATGGCAACAACAAAACTAACTTCAAATAAGAACAGAAATGTATGTACAAAACACATTCACACAAGCACAAGCACAATAAACACTTGCTATATCAATTATTTTTTGCCTCCTTCCAATTTCAATTCATTTCTTTTACTTTTTAGATTATTCTCACTTTTTGCGTATTCTTTAATTTCCGTTAATTTAAATTCAGTTGAGTTTGACACTTTTCAGGATTTTGCCAGAAAAAATTCTTCTGACTAAATCTGACTACTTCGGACTGATGAGAGTAGCTCTCACTGACTGTTGCTCTCTCATTTTTGCTGTAATTTCCGAGTTAAGGAACGCTTTTTGGACTAAATCTGACTACTTCGGACTTTTTCTGACTATTTCTGGGAGATAAGGAATGCGCATAATGTTACGATTGTCCTTGAAACCTCGTCCGGATTTCCCAAATGTTTCGGTTTGTATCGCTGGATTGTTAAATAAATGCTAACGATGACCAAATTGTAGTACAATTAACTTTATTGTACAACAAACAATTTACAATACTCGCTAATACAATAACAACGCTTTACTAAACTTGTTAACACAATTAAACTTATAGGTTGCTTATTTGCAACTCACTTCTCTGCTCACTTTACTTGTAGCTTGCTGACTTGTAACTAACTAACTTCGCTGTGGCGGCGCCCTTATAAACCTGCGCTCGCACTTATGGCAACTCTAGAACGTTCTGAAGTTTATCGCTCATTCTCTTTCTCTCGCTGTTCGCAGTGTTCATCCAACTTGACGTTTCTCTTTGTGGAACATTCTACGTCATTCCTCGAACATTCTGCCTATTTCTCGTTGTTCGCTTTGTGTTGCCGCAGTAGTCGCCACACTGCCCTCCACCTAAGTCTGATCGTCCCGATCAGACACACTTGCGGTTCCAAACGCTGCAAGCCTTTCCAAGTGGACCACCTTCATCTTGTTTCTTGGTCTCCCAACGGTCTGGATCCGATACACTACGTCATTTAGCCGTTTTACGACCTTATACGGACCTTCCCAGTTGCATTGTAGTTTTGGGGACAAACCTTTCTTCGGTTGTGGATTGTACAGCAACACTAAGTCTCCCTATTGGAAACCCTCGGAGTTCATTGCCTCGTCATACCTGGCCTTCATCTTGTCACTCATAATTTGAGTTCGCTGTCTCACAAGAGCATGTATCCATCTCAGCTCCTCTTCCAGGATGTTGGACGTATCTTTCCCAATCCTCCTCGCATCGCCAGTTACTCCAAACTTCAGGTCACTAGGCAAACGGAGCTCACTGCCGAAGATTACCCTTGCAGGAGTTTTACCCGTTGTTTCATGCACTGCTGACCGGTATCCCATCAGGAACAAGGGTATGCGGACATCCCAATCTTTTTGATTCTTGNCCATGCCATCTGATTGGGGATGAAGAGTCGTTGTTCGAGTTTTCCGGATACCCAGTATCTGGCACATCTCTTGGAACACCGCCGATTCAAAATTTCTTCCCTGGTCAAAATGCAGCTTTATATTGCGTAACTCGCAAACCAATTGTAGGTGAATACCTCCGCTACTGTTTTAGCTTCCTGGTTTGGAATCGGGTATACCTCCGGCCATTTGCTAAAGTAGTCCATAACCACAAGGACGTATTTGTTTCCCTGTGCGCTCATAGGAAATGGACCGGCTACATCCATGGCAATCCGCTCGAAAGGTGCACCTGAGTTATATTGCTTCATCTGGCCATGACTTCTGGATTTCGGCCCCTTAGCTGCAATACACTCCGCGCAGTTAGCAATCCACTCTGCGACCGATTGCCGACAACCAACCCAATAGAACCTCTGCTTAACCTTCTCCAGGGTCTTCGTGATTCCCAGGTGCCCTCCACTAGGACCATTGTGGAATTCCTTGAGTACATCCGGAATTCTTACCCTTGGAACTACTATCAGGTTGCGGGAGCACTGGCCATCTTCGCTTTCCCATACCCTATGCAAACAGCCAGATATTAATTTTAAGCTGTTCCATTGTGCCCAGTACGCCTTTGCGATGGGGCTTTCCGCTGCCATTTGCTCCTTAGTTGGCTTTCTGTCCACCTCCAGTCCATGCAT
>NW_016167685.1:6760-20897 GCF_001687245.7 Rhagoletis zephyria
TACTGAGCATCTTTCTCTTTGACACCATGTCTGAAATCCCACGTGATCTGTCAAATACTAATGCATGAAAATCCTAACCTCAAAAAAATCACCCTTTACAATTAACTTTATTGTACAACGAACAATTTACAATACTCGCCAATACAATAACAACGCTTTACTAAACTTGTTAACACAATTAAACTTATAGCTTGCTGATTTGCAACTCACTTCTCTGCACACTTTACTTGTAGCTTACTGACTTGTAACTAACTAACTTCGCTGTGGCAGCGCCCTTATATACCTGCGCTCGCACTTATGGCAACTCTAGAACGTTCTGAAGTTTATCGCTCATTCTCTTTCTCTCGCTGTTCGCAGTGTTCATCCAACTTGACATTTCTCTTTGTGGAACATTCTACGTCATTCCTCGAACATTCTGCCTATTTCTCGTTGTTCGCTTTGTGTTGCCGCAGTATTTGCCACAATAAGTTTATCAATAGGATTGCACCTTCACACCCAACAACAAAGAGTGAACTCCGCTTTTGTAATTTTGTAGGACGTATGGAATGAAACATGAGATGGAAGCACTACATTACTATACTTTTACATTCCGAAGTAATGCTAACATAATCGGTCAAAATAAAGCGCTCAGTAAAAAAATATTGAGTAAAAATATAAAATTGTAATAGCGAAAATAATAATAGACTAAATTTTTATTGTATTTCATTTCCCTTAGCGTAATCATGAGTGGTTTGCAAAGACTTTCGTCCGTCGTATTGCAATGGAATCGCAAAGAACAATGAGGAATAGCCTTCGCAAAAAGCGTAAAACCTTGAGGGAGCCTACGGATCCTTTCAACGTTTCTGAAGAGAGGTTTGTGGAGCTTTTCAAGCTCACTAAAGAAATGTGTAACAGTATCTTTGAGGAGATCCGTTCTCATATGCGAGAAATGGCAGTAAATGGACTTCCCAAAATGTTGCGATTCCTCAAGGTGAATATAGCTTTGTATATTTTTAAACAAATTAATTTAACGAAAATGTGTAATCTTTTCAGGAAGTTACCAGCGGTCAGTCGGGCAAGACTTTTTGCTAAATATCTCGCAAAGCAGCGTTAGCAGATGTGTGAGGGAAGTTGCCAATATAATGGACAAACATTTATTGGCAAAGTACGTGAAATTTCCAACTTCAGCCGAAGACATTCATGAAAGGGTGCGTAAAATGCCGGCCTTTCAAGGCTCGATAGTGCGTAAGGGTTCGGTTATAAGCGATATGCGTACGTTGCAAGAAAGTCAACTTCCAAGTTCTGGTAGTGGAAATAAGGAATTGGCGTCTTTGAATTCGGTGGTTTCGGAAAATGCTGTGCAAAATGATGGGAAAATTGCGGGGGCTGTTAATAAAGTACAGTCGTACATAATCAGGTTGGTAGCAATAACGAATGGTCCCACATAACTTCGGGAGTTTTGGCGGTGGCATCGGGTAGTGTCGAGGATAATATAACCTCAAATATGATTAGTGTTGGTCTGACTGAAAATAATTTGCAGTTTGATAGTGGTGCAGGAGTGTTGCCAAGAAAAACGAGTGGCAGAAGCTCCAGTGGATTATAAGGAAGCTTCTGCTGTACTACTGGACACATCCAAATCTAGTATTTTCGATAACAAGTATGCAAAAAATGGTGAGTTCCTGTGGAATAAGATTAAAAATTTTGGTATTCCTGACCTTAAAGAGATACGAGCTGTAGGTAGGACTTTGTACAAAATAGTGTTTCTATCAGTTGAAGCTGTGAATGAATGCTTATATAATGTTAATTTGATAAATGCCTGCATAAGAGCTTTCATTCCTAGGTCGTGTGTCGAAACGTGCTGTATAATTCGGTACATACCGGAGGAGCTCACTGAAATTCTGGACAATATTAAGTCTGACATAAAGGTGACTTCAGTTTACAGAATAAAGAGACGTGACAGAGATAACAGGACTAATTTTATACCTACCCAGACAATAAAGTTGAGTTTTGAAGGTAATCAATTGCCTGAAAATATACAAATTTATTACCCAAATTGTAAAGTTTTGCGTTGTTTTCCAGCTGTTAAGCAATGTTATAATTGCGGCAGACTGGGACACACGAGGTTGGGGTGTAGGTCAAAGACCCGTTGTATTCTCTGTGGGACTGAGAGAAAATGTAATGAAAACTGTGTGAACAAAAAGTGTATATACTGTGTGGTGATGACAAACATGTTACTATAAATAGCAATCTATGTCAGAGGTGGCAAAAGGAAAGGGGGATTGTTGAGGTGAGGATGACTATAAAAAAATTAACTAAGAAGGAGGTGTATGAAACGTATANATTAAGTCTGACATAAAGGTGACTTCAGTTTACAGAATAAAGAGACGTGATAGAGATAACAGGACTAATTTTATACCTACCCAGACAATAAAGTTGAGTTTTGAAGGTAATCAATTGCCTGAAAATATACAAATTTATTACACAAATTGTAAAGTTTTGCGTTGTTTTCCACGGTTGAACTCGTTTAATCGTTTTCAGGCTTTAGCTGAGTTAGACGAGGTTTTTCCTGCAATTGGTAAAGAGGGTAGTAAAGTGGTGAATGAGGATGCAGAAATAAATAGGCGGTTAGTAAGGAAAAGCTACAGATCAGTTCTTCAAGGTCCAATGCAGGTGGAAAAGATTGCACCTTCAAGGACCAAAAGTAAAAAATCCAATTCCAGAGTATCGACGGCCCGAATGGACAAAGGTGTCTGAAATAGAAAACATTATTAATTCAATATGCAACAGGTTTGGCATTGGAAGAGATGATCCGCTGATCTCTGTAATAGCAACCTTTAAGTATCAAGATGGACGATGTGAGGCTATTGATGAAAGGATGGANATGCAACAGGTTTGGCATTGGAAGAGATGATCCGCTGATCTCTGTAATAGATGGACGATGTGAGGCTATTGATGAAAGGATGGACAGGGTTTGAAATAACAATAATCATGGTAAAAATACTTCAATATAACTGCCAGAGTTTAAAAACAAATAAAAATTACATTGACAGCTTCATTGTTCATAATCGAGGTTCATAGAATACAAGGTTACGACATCAGCCATGGCCGCAATCTTGATAACGTAGATGGCTAAATTTTTGGAGTTGCCAGATTCCTCAAAAATTATCTTATAAAAATACACTATTTTAGTAAAAAATACATCAAGTTTTATTTCAAATATGTGTAACCCTGATATTTACCATTTGACAATTTGCGTCGAAGTTTGTGCTTTTTTCTGTGTCTTTGAGTTTATTTAAATTACCAAAAATTTAAGTGCGCTGTTTTTGATTGCAAAAATTACACTGAAAAAGGTAATTTAGGTTTTACCGTATATCTAAAGATGATTTGCAATTTCGGTAGCGAAATTTTGGCAGAGTGTGTTCTGCTCACTTTCAAGAATAAAATCACCAGCAAATTTCAAATTTACATTCGATTTACATTTCATTTGTCACTATTGTACGAATATAATTATGTTAATCTAGTTTCACGTGAAGTTATAACATTTTATGTTGTTATAATAAGCTTTGCCACGATTTTATATCAAAAATGCCCATTTGATTAGGATTCCTAAAATATGCTATACGGCAACTATGTTTTGTGTACTCTCCTTCTTCGTAAAATATTTCAGCCAATCAGAACTCACTTCGTAACTACGTCATTGGAGGAAAATAAAATTTTTGACAGCACCATGTTGTAACCTTCTATTCTATGAACCTTGGTTCATAATGATATAGATATAGTAGCACTATAAGAAATTTTTTCACACGATGACAATAAAGAAGACCACAAACTTTTAAATTTTAAACTTTTGAAAAAAACCCGGCCTGATGGGTATGGGGGAGTGGCGATTGGTTTTAAAAATGAAATTAAATTTAGGAACGTTAAATACCAGACGTTGTATGATATAGTATTATCATATAAAATTTAACTTGCAATCTGACGATCTGCTGCGCCTTTTTTCCGCCGAATATTGCTGTTGCAGTTTTTGAGTCGGAGGTTTCTAGTCTGTTGTTGTTTCTAATGCACAAAACGATGTTCTGTTGTTGGGGGATTTCAACGCGTGGATGACCAGTTGGGGTGACACGGTGGACTCTGTTAGGGGAAAAACGTTGTGTGATCTGCTTTATGGTTCGCAATTGAGATGCTTAAATGATGGTTCTAGGGCTTATTTTACGACGTCGGTACTAATGGGATTAGGACACAGTAGTGTTCTTGATCTTAGTTTCACTGACATGACGGACAATGTAAAGTGGATGTGTAAGAGGATGTCTGTGGGTGGTAGTCATCAGTGTCCTGTGATGGTTGATGTTGATAACATCCCAAAGCAGCCTCGCAACTTTGTTTCAAAAAATCTGCTGTACAAAAATTTGGGGAAGGTTAGCGGTGTTAATGAGGCCTTGACTGGGGCTAGATATAGTGCTACAATTGATTTAAACGATTTAAGCACACTCCCAAATCGTGGTGGAACGAATCCTTGGCAAAAAAATACAGGCTATTGAATGCGGCGCGCTAGGAAAACAAGGAGATTTGAGGATATTGAAGTGGCGTGTCAGTTATTGGATGAATGGAAAGCAGCGGTCAAGGAGACACGAAGCAGTTGAGGATTTAAGTTCACACACAAATACGAAAGAGCCTGGTTCTTCATCAATAATGGGAAAAATGTACAAAAAAATTCAGTCCCGCAGTGGCTTTCTGACAACAATGCTAAAGGTGTTCTTACACGATATGTATTTGCATGTGTACATGCAACTTTTTACATATGGAAATGTCAACATATCGTGTAAAGGCAAATTAGATTTGTTTCTGTACAAAGCAGATGCACGTACATACGAAATAGAAATGTTTCTATTTTCATCTGACACACAGATAGAATCATCTGAGTTTAGTTTATTTCAAAGAAAGTATTTTTAAATAGTTAAATAAAGACTGTGAATTTGACAGACATACACAATTATATATGTATTGAAAAAGTCACATTTACAGATGCAAATACATACCGTGTAAGAACACCTTAAGTATTTAGATTTTCTGTTGAGCCAGATAGTTGATAGAAATTCCCCATCACTTTTTGAAAGGCTAGACAATTTATCGTCAACGTCGGGACGACCTGACTTGGTTTGTAATCATATATTATTATATATCGCGTCTTTCACTGTTAATGGGGAGAAAGAAATCCTCTGCTGGAGGAGAGGACAAAATCACTTACAAAATGCTTAGGGCTCTCGCTGAGGAAACTTTTCACACTTTCATAAGTCTTTGGCAACAATTTTTTGATAGGAACCAAATTGAAGACTCCTGGCGTAGGATTAAAATTGTACCTATACCGAAGGGTAGTGGCAGTTTAGAGAACATTGAAAATTTCAGGCCGATCTCTCTAATTTCGGTCATGGTAAAAAGTATCAATATGGTTGTCAAGGAGCTGTTGACTGATTACTTGGAATCGAGCCAACTTATCCCTTCTAGGTGTTTTGCATATAAAAGAAATAGGTCGACGGCAATGTGTTTGAACGAATGTATGCAGGTAATAGTTAGCGAGAAACAAAATAAAAATAAAGTTTTTATATGCAGTATTGTTCTGCGAATGCTTACAATTGCGTGGATATTGTCCAGCTGGTGAAACTGTTGAATGAATATGGTGTTCATCCCAAAATCTACAGTTGGATTTAAAATTTTCTACACAGGAGAACTCTAATCCTAGGAAAAAGCGAGATCGTTGTGGAGAATGGGTTACCGCAGGGTAGCTGCCTTTCACCGGTCTTGTTTAACACATATACAGCTGAATTGCATTGCTTAGAAGATGTAAATACCCACATCTTCGAATTTGCTTATGACTTTCTACTTGCGTCAACAAACAGCACGGCAATAGGGGCTCTAAACAATTTGAGGGATAAGCTTGCAGCTTTTCAGAGGATATGTTCTGGGAGGTGTTTAAAAATAAGCATAGCTAAAACGAAGTTTATGTACATGCCAAAGGGGTGTAAGAACACTTTTTCCTTGAAGTTAGATAATGTTGACATTGACCGGGTAGGAAAGTTGAAGTTTCTGGGGAGGATTGTTAGTGCTTCTGGAGCGTTGAAAGATCAGGTTGTGAAGATTAGAAAGGAAATTGTACCAGCTACGAACTTGATTAGACGACTCACCTCCATAAAGGCGGGGCTCTCCCCAAAAGTTGCGTTAAATATTTACAGGGCTTTTGTCAGAGCAAAAGCTGAGTATGGGTGCACAACTTGGGATAATGCTCCTTTTGGTTATAACAAAAAGTTGTCGGTGATTGTCAATGATACTTTGCGATGGTGTATTGGGGTGCATCCGAATGCACCGATTCATTCCAGGTTTGTGCTTGCTGGTGAACTGCCTCCCTTGTTTAGAGCAAGGTGGTTGACGGCCAAGGAGCAGGTTAAAAATGGTTCCCCAAGTCGCATTTTAAGGATATGCTTACAAGCAAGCCGCAAATAAATACCAGCTATAGTTTTAGTTACAATAGATACAGTATGATATTTGATAGAATAAACATAAATGTCAATTTCAATAGTCATCCTTGCCTAACTGTGAAGAAATCAAGTATTGCCGGATTGAAGAAAAACATCGCGAGGGGCCAACTGAAAATGAAATAAAAAGCTCACTGATCGATGAGGGATTTTATATTTTTTCCACGGATACCTCGTACACTGGAAATGGGGTAGGATGTGGTGTGTATGATTTGCAATGCAATGCTTCCTTTCTGTATAGGCTGGAAGAGAAATATGCGTCGATCACTGGCGAGCTTGTTGCAATCAGACAGGCGGTGGCGCTTATTGCCAAACAAAAAATAACTAAGGCTGCTGCCTTATCTCAGATAGTTTATCTGCCCTTGAAGTTTTAGATAAGGATTCGACAGAAAATTTGTTGGTATCGGATATACATAAATTATTGTATGCCCAGAGGGAAACCTTGCGGCAAGTTCGTTTCATATGGGTCCCAGGTCATGTGGATATTGGAATAAACGAGAAGGCTGATCTGGCGGCTAAAACTGCTACCACGGTTGGCCAAATCATTTCTATTGGTCTCACTCCATATGAAGCTCTGCTCAGGCTTCATGATGCTATTTGGAGTGAATGGAATTTGGAGTTTAGGGAATTGAATCACTCAGTAGGGAAGAAATTTGCTGAGTATTCCCCTGAGATTGTGAAAAAACCAAAGCTTAAAATCAATAGCATGGAAATTAACCTTATTAATAGGCTCATGCTAGGTCTTACTTATTGCAACTATTATTTGAGTAAATTTAATCCTTGGCGCCTGGGTCACTGCTCTGCGTGTAACTCCCCTGAAACAGAGGAGCATGTTATTTTTGAATGCCAAGCACTTGAGTCGATGAGAAGTAATTATGGAATTTATAGCAAATTTAATGGCTTGTTGGAGCTATTGAAATCCAATAATCTTGATAATTATAATGAGCTTATAACTTTTATTATTGAAGCGAATAGGATAAATGCGTTGTAACAAAAAGATGCGGATTGGAAAACAAAAGAAAAGTGTACATACACAACTATAATAACAAGCCTAACATACAAAGATAGACATATAAAATGTCAATTGTCAAAAATATTATGTAAAATTTTAATATCCTTAGTGGATTTTTCATCAGTACAAACAAATAGTTAAACACAAGTAGGTTTAATCTTAGATGTTAGACCACACTACATATGCATTAATTATCTTAAGATATGGATTTGGATAAATTCTGTTTAAGTTTTAAGAAGATTGATAACTCTCTATAGAGGAAAAATAATCCCAAAGTGGGACAAAGGGATACTAAAGTAATAAGTAAAGATATGCGGTCCAAAATGGGTAATTTCCCAATATACTCACATTATACGTTAAATTATAGATATTAGTTTTAAGTCTGCGTTTTGTATATCCTCACTGTAATTATTTTAAATTGGAAAAAAATAAAAAAAATTTATATTAATTTTGTGAGGAAAAGTTTGAAAGTTTAGGAAATTTTAAGTAACACCTCATCTTGAGGTATGGCAATGCCACAGATTGACACACTGAAACCTTGAAGTTGCTAGCTCGCAAAAGAGCTAAATTGCTGTTGCTGTCAAGTAAAGCAGCTGCATATCTACCACAAACGTATCGGAGCCGAGTCAATGAAAAAGACTGGGCGAACTATCTCAAGGAAGCGTATTTAACAAAAATCTAAGGAAACCTGGCAGTTTAAGGGAATAGTTAATCCTTGCCATTTACGGATCTACGGATATAGATCTAACGATATCCAAAAAAAAAAACAAAAAATACTCGTATCGAAACCCGATTCCAAGGCAAATTTAACTTAGGAAATTTTTCCTCCACTGTTGTTGCTAAGCTTCTTGTTCTTCATGGCTGCTTAATCACAGCAAAAACCGCGACAAGGCGACATCATCGATATAATGCAAAGAATATACGCTCAAATTGCTTCACCAAAGTCGATATAATGCGACGTATACGGCCCAACTATTCGAGTGGAAGAGTAAACTGGATGAATGCTCAGTACAAATGTTTCAACGCGATGTTAAATACACTGAGTAAAGCTGATGCCACATAAAACTTTTGCTTCGCTTTACGTGATAGATTCGCTTTGACATATAAAATGAATTGAATGAAAATGCACAAAGCACGCCACATAGATCGTTGAAGCTACGCGCTTTGACAATCAGCAGGTTTAATATTTATTTTGTTTCGTCCAAATTCGAGTTTTCATGTTAAAACATAAAACTTAATTACATTGCTGATATTCTTAAAGCAAAATATGTAAAATGCACAGCTATTTTGACGAGTAAAAAAGCAGTACAAAATTTTTTTCTTGGCGTTCATTGTGGCATACCTTTTGCGTCTGGCGCTTTGCTGGCAAAGTTGTAAATGTCACGCAAAGCTACTGAGTTTTATCTGGCATCNGAAGCTACGCGCTTTGACAATCAGCAGGTTTAATATTTATTTTGTTTCGTTTTTGTTTCGAGTAAAAAAGCAGTACAAAATTTTTTTCTTGGCGTTCATTGTGGCATACCTTTTGCGTCTGGCGCTTTGCTGGCAAAGTTGTAAATGTCACGCAAAGCTACTGAGTTTTATCTGGCATCATCTTAACTCTATTAGACCCCGTTCACATGATAGGCGCTTAATCCGCGTCTTGATACTAATGTGAGGACCCCAATCCTAGGGCTTGGATCCCCCACAACACTCATATATGTATATATACACATAATTCTTGAATTGCNCATCTTAACTCTATTAGACCCCGTTCACATGATAGGCGCTTAATCCGCGTTTTGATACTAATGTGAGGACCCCAATCCTAGGGCTTGGATCCCCCACAACACTCATATATGTATATATACACATAATTTTTGAATTGTACATAAAATATATAATTGTTAAGCAATACATGCTTTGAATTGAAAACACATACTTTGAATTGTAGCCACATATTGTACAGCACTAAGTGATTTGAACTACCGTTATTATTCATATAATCATATACATACAATTGTACATATACTTTAAGCACGATGGCAATAAATAACAAAGCGCAAAGGACAACGGGACATACGCGACGCGACTGCGACCGGCAATTTGTATAAATAGCCGGCCGCAATCAAAGCAGACAGGAGTCGTCAGGCGACTGCTGCAGAGTCAGGAGCTCTTGCACACATAGGGTAGGTTCTACTCCCTATGTTAGGTATCAGGAGACGGGCAGGTTCTACTCTCACTCCTATAGAACTTAGCTAGGTATTTAAAGACGGGCAGGTTCTACTCCCTCTCTTGGAAGGTTGTGGGTAGGTTCTTCTCCCGCTCCTTTACTATAGCCGTAATTATATTTGGTGGAACGGAGCTACGCCCACCAGTCGGAGAGGAATGGGTAGGTTCTACTGCCGTCCTCTTAACGTACGACCAAGACAGACGAGTGCTTTGCTATAAACCGAAAAACGAACTCTTATTATTTTTGTTGAGAACCCGACAGCCGATGAGCATACCCCAGCATAACCCGGAGTTCGTCACAAATGGCGCCAGAGCAGGGACAAGGATTGACAGCAAGACTAGAGTAAACTAAACAGTGAAAGTTAAATGTGGTAAGACTGTGAGAAAAGACTCCAAAGAGAGAGCAGACAGTGAAAGTGCAAAAAAAGGACTCAAGAGAGAGAGAGTAGAAAGTGAAAGTGCCAGAACAGACTATAGAGAAAGACCAGAAAGTGAGTGAAGTGAGAAGACTCCAAGTGAAACAATAAGTGCAGAGCAAGCGTGTGAAAAGACCCAGGAAAGGGCAAAACCCAGCAATATTTTCTAAGAACAGTCAAGATAGTGAAGTTATCGTGGGTATACTACCTACGTAAAGAGGAACTCCTCGAGTACACTGCGGAGTTCGCGTTAGAAGATTCCGGGACAGTTGACGAGCTGCGGAAGAGGATATGGCAGCCCAATCCAGCAGCCACGTACCACCACCAGCACACCCCACTCTCACAACCCATTCCGAACCGGCTTACGCCACGGTTATGGACCGAGTGAGAAAGTGGGGCCTAAAGTTTGACGGCGTTAAAGACCCCCTGGGGTTCCTAGAACGTGTTGAGGAGCTAGCCGAAGGCTATGAAATCAGCCATNGGCAGCCCAATCCAGCAGCCACGTACCACCACCAGCACACCCCACTCTCACAACCCATTCCGAACCGGCTTACGCCACGGTTATGGACCGAGTGAGAAAGTGGGGCCTAAAGTTTGACGGCGTTAAAGACCCCCTGGGGTTCCTAGAACGTGTTGAGGAGCTAGCCGAAGGCTATGAAATCAGCCTCGACGTATTGTCGAAAGCAATGCCTGAATTGCTGCGGGATCGAGCACTAAGCTGGTTCCGCAACAACAACAAACGATGGCCAACATGGGACCAATTTAGACGGGACTTTATAAAGTTCTTCCTGTCCTCGCGGTACTTTGAGAGGTTAGACGACGAGATCCGCCAGCGAGTCCAGCGAGTACAAGAACCCTTTAAGGACTACGTACTCCAGCTACAGAATCTGATGAGATATGCTGAAGGCAGTGAAGAGCAAAAACTCGAACGCGTGTACCGAAACAGTCGCAGCGAGTACCAACTCTACATCAAGCGGCGTGACTTTGCAACGCTGGAGGAGCTGGTAAGTCTTGCTGAAGATTTCGAGAATAATATTTCCGACAGAAATACGCAGTCCCGATAGATCCAAGAACCGCATGTAGGCGATGCGGAGAGAGCGGCCACGTAGCATACGGATGCCGTAACCCCAGAATTGACTGCTGCAGAAGGATGCAGGGAAAACGAGCAGCGGAGACCCAAATGACGATAACTCGCACGCATTAAGGGCGTTCTTACGCCAGGACGAACGGCGAATCATCGCCACTGCTACACTAGGCGAGACGCAAGTGCAGGCGACAGTAGATACTGGAACCACAAGGAGCTTCATTAACGAAGCGATCGCCGAACGCTTTCCACCATCGAGGGTCAAGATGGTGGAAAGAAGGGTTCTGATGGGCGATGGCAGCCCAAATATGATACGTGAGGCTATAGATGCGACAGTCGGTCTGGGTGACCAAACCCACGATAGCGAGCTATTAGTCTTACCAGGACTCGCGGATGAGATGATCATCGGGATGGACTACCTCTGCCAGGCGCGTACGTCTATACGCTGCGGAGGGGAGTCGTTGACGCTAAAGGCGACTGATACACCTTCAGGGGAGGCCACGTACATCACTGTGGCTGAGAAAATTTGCATGAAGGCCCCACAACCGCCAAACGTCCTAAAACCCCCGTTGAACATAGAGAGCCCGAGGTTAAAGAATTCTCGGACCGGGAACTAAGCGTCTTCGAGCAAATGTCCGGTACTNTACGTCTATACGCTGCGGAGGGGAGTCGTTGACGCTAAAGGCGACTGATACACCTTCAGGGGAGGCCACGTACATCACTGTGGCTGAGAAAATTTGCATGAAGGCCCCACAACCGCCAAACGTCCTAAAACCCCCGTTGAACATAGAGAGCCCGAGGTTAAAGAATTCTTGGACCGGGAACTAAGCGTCTTCGAGCAAATGACCGGTACTTCCAACATAGCCACGCACAAAATAACCATGGAAGACGACCGCCCTATTAAGCAGCGCTATTTCCCGAAGAACCCACGCATGCAGGAGATAATAAACAAAGAGATCGACGAGCTTATAGAAAAACGCTGTATATAGCCTTCGCACAGTCCGCATAGTGCTGCAATTGTGCTGACAAGGAATAAGAGCGGGAAGTGGAGACTATGCGTGGACTACCGTCAGCTGAGCGCACGGTCGATGCCCGACGCGTACCCACTACCTAGGATCCATCACATCCTAGAGCGGCTTCGCAGTGCCAAGGTCATCAGCAACTTAGATCTTAAGAACGGCTATAGGCAAATCCCTATGTNGCTTCATTAACGAAGCGATCGCCGAACGCTTTCCATCATCGAGGGCCAAGATGGTGGAAAGAAGGGTTCTGATGGGCGATGGCAGCCCAAATATGATACGTGAGGCTATAGATGCGACAGTCGGTCTGGGTGACCAAACCCACGATAGCGAGCTATTAGTCTTACCAGGACTCGCGGATGAGATGATCATCGGGATGGACTACCTCTGCCAGGCGCGTACGTCTATACGCTGCGGAGGGGAGTCGTTGACGCTAAAGGCGACTGATACACCTTCAGGGGAGGCCACGTGCATCACTGTGGCTGAGAAAATTTGCATGAAGGCCCCACAACCGCCAAACGTCCTAAAACCCCCGTTGAACATAGAGAGCCCGAGGTTAAAGAATTCTTGGACCGGGAACTAAGCGTCTTCGAGCAAATGACCGGTACTTCCAACATAGCCACGCACAAAATAACCATGGAAGACGACCGCCCTATTAAGCAGCGCTATTTCCCGAAGAACCCACGCATGCAGGAGATAATAAACAAAGAGATCGACGAGCTTATAGAAAAACGCTGTATATAGCCTTCGCACAGTCCGCATAGTGCTGCAATTGTGCTGACAAGGAATAAGAGCGGGAAGTGGAGACTATGCGTGGACTACCGTCAGCTGAGCGCACGGTCGATGCCCGACGCGTACCCACTACCTAGGATCCATCACATCCTAGAGCGGCTTCGCAGTGCCAAGGTCATCAGCAACTTAGATCTTAAGAACGGCTATAGGCAAATCCCTATGTATGAGGGAAGCAAAGAGTGTACGGCGTTTACCGTGCCAGGTCGCGGACTGTTTCAATGGTGCATGATGCCGTTCGGGCTCCACCCCGCCCCAGCGACGTTCCAACGTGCGTTAGACCGAGTTATCGGGCCCGAACTAGAGCCACACGCATTCGCCTACCTGGACGATATAATCGTGACCAGCACATCCGACATCTCACCGAGGTATTCCGACGATTACGAGAGATGAACCTGAAGGTCAATCCAGAAAAGTGCGAATTTTTTAAGGACGAGCTTAAGTATTTAGGTCACTTAGTAAGCAAGGATGGCATCCATACGGATCCAGAAAGGTCGCAGCTGTGAAGGACATGAAGCCCCAGCAAACACGCGTGAGTTACGTCGCTTCCTAGGCGTAGCGTCCTGGTACCGACGATTCGTACCAGATTTTTCGCGCGTTGTCCACCTGCTCACCGCGCTACTAAAGAAAAGCAAGCGATTTCAGTGGTCGCATGAGCAACAGGCTGCTTTCGAAGACCTGAAAAGAGCACTAACAGAAGCCCCAGAACTGGCGTGCCCTGACTTTACGAAGAGGTTCATACTGCAGACAGACGCCAGCGACTATGGCTTGGGGGCGGTGCTCACCCAAGAAATCGATGGAGAAGAGCGAGTGATCTCCTATGCCAGCCGCCACCTCAACAAGGCGGAATGCAACTACTCGCCGACAGAGAAAGAATGCCTAGCCATTGTGTGGGCGATTCGGAAAATGAGGCCGTACCTGGAGGGGTACACGTTTACGGTGATAACGGCCCACTTATCTCTAAAGTGGATAAACGCGATCGAGGGGCCGTCCGGTAGAATCACGAGGTGGGCACTCGAGCTGCAGCAACATTCGTTCGACGTACAGTATGGAAAAGGAAAGCTGAACGTAATTGCGGACGCTCTCTCACGAGAGCCCCA